>NW_020527591.1:0-206577 GCF_003368295.1 Carassius auratus | reverse complement strand
TAGCCAGTGCAGTGACTGTAAATTGGGGTAATATGACCATATTTTCTTGACCTGGTAAGGACTAGCTGCTGCATTTCGGACTACCTGTAGCTTATTTATAGAGGATGCAAGACTACCACCTAGAAGTGCATTACAATAGTCCAGTCTAGAGGTCATGAATACATGAACTAGCTTTTCTGCATCAGAAACAGATAACATGTTTCGTAGCTTGGCAATGTTTCTAAGATGGAGAATGCAGTTTTGTAACATGGGAAATATGATTTTCAAAAAGACAAGTTGCTGTCTAATATAACACCCAGATTTTTGTCTGTAGAAGAAGTAACAGTACATCCGTCTAGTTGCAAATTGTAATCTACCAGATTCTGGTTGTAAGTGTTTTTGGTCCAATAATTAATATCTCTTTCTTATCCGAAATTTAATTTGGAGAAATTATTGGGCATCCAATCTTTTACATTACCACACCTCTGTAGCTTAGATAATTTAGAGAGTTGAATGCAGGGTCTCAGGTTGAGAGTATATAGCTGAGTATCATCAGCATAAACAGTGGAAGCTAATTCCGTATATTTCTAATAATATTACCAAGGGGGCAACATGTATATTGAAAATAGAAGGGGACCTAGGACGGATCCTGGTGTGGCACTCCAGTATTTTACTGGTGGATAATAAGATGAGCTTCCCATTTAAATAAAACAAAATGGTAGCGATCGGACAGGTAGGATCTAAAACCATCTTAGAGCCTGCCCTTGAATACCTGTATAGTTTTGTAATCGATCTATGAGTATGTCATGATCTATGGTGTCGAACGCAGCACTAAGATCAAGTAAAACTAGAAATGAGATGCAGCCTTGATCTGACGCAAGAATCAGGCCATTTGTAATTTTAACAAGTGCAGTTTTTGTGTTAAGATGGGGCCTGAAACTGGACTGAGAAGCGGTTCTTCGGCTACAGGTAACAACTCTTTCAGTAATTTAGTGGGTACAGGATCTAATAAACATGTTGTTGGTTTTAGATACAATGATAAGTTTATTTAGCTCTTCCTGTCCAATATTTGTAAAGCACTGCAGTTTATCTTTGGGTGCGATGGATGAAACTGAAGTGTTAGACGCTGTAGAATCTACATTCACTATTATATTTGTAATGTTATCTATTTTATCAGTGAAGAAATTTATCAAGTCATTACTATTAAATGTTGGTGGAGTATTTGAATCAGGTGGCATCTGGTAATTTGTTAATTTAGACACTGTGCTAATAAAAAACCTTGGATTGCTTTGGTTATTTTCTATGTGTTTGTGTATTTGCTCTGCCCTAGCAGTTTTTAGAGCCTGTCTATAGCTGGGCATACTGTTTTTTCCATGCAATTTCTAAAAATGTCCAAGTTAATTTTTCTCCATTTGCGTTCAAGACTATGAGTTACTTTCTTGAGAGAGTGAGTATTACTGTTATACCATGGTACAGTACGTTTTTCTCTAACCTTTTTCAATTTGATGGGGGCAAAAGCTTCTAATGTTTTACAGAAAGTAGTGCCCATGTTCTCAGTCATTTCGTCTAATTCATGTGTATTTTTGGGTACAAATAGCAGTTGAGATAGATCAGGCAGGTTATTTGCGAATCTGTCTTTGGTGACTGGAACAATAGTTCTGCCCAGATGGTAACGCTGAGACATATAGTTAATATCAGTGATATGCAGCATGCACGATACAAGGAAATGGTCTGTAACATCATCGCTTTGAGGTATGATATCTATATCAGTAAGATTGATTCCATTCGAGTTGTGATTTTGTTGTGGTAGTATGTTTTCACTGTGAAGACATTTGCAGAGAAGGAAGAGAGAATAGACTGATACACACTGAGGTCCGTAGAGTTTCTTGATTTATGCCATTTCTTCTCTTCAGCCCTGAGTTTAGAGCGATGTTCACAGAGAACATCGGACAGCCAAGGGGCCGATGGGGTGGTGCGTGCTGGTCTAGACAACAGTGGGCAAAAGTTGCCCAAGCAAGAGGTTAGGTTGGAGTAAAGAGTGTCCAGAGCTGAAAACTGAGAGAGTGAAGGAAGAGAGGATGAAACCACAGAGGATAGGCGATATAGAGAGAGTGAGCATAGGTTCCATCGAAAGGTGACCTGCGTTGGAGTGTGTGCCGCTTCAGGAGTAAGTGTGAGGTTAGCAGTTATGAGGAAGTGGTTTGAGGTGTGCAGTGGAGCAACTGAAGAGTTGTCCATGGAGCAACAGCGAGTGTAGATGAGGTCAAGTTAATTGCCTGATTTGTGAGTTGCTGTAGTAGACGCTCACTTGAGTTCAAATTAGGTGAGCAGAGTTTTGAAGTCAGCAGCCTGGGGTTTATCTGGAAAGTTTGATAGTAGCATATCCAACTCCTCCAAAAAGTTTCCCAGTTGACCTAGGGGATGATAAATAACCACAAAGTGGATTTTAACAGGGTGGGTTACAGTAATTGCATGTGATTCAAATGATCTAAATCATAAATTTTAAACAAATAAAAATTATAGAGGAATTCACTATAAACAACATTTATTTTAAACGTCAAGCATACAGCAAAAGTGAGACTGGCAGACTGTGTCAAATGCTCTAGGCTCTCGAGTCTTCTGCACCAATGCAAACGTGTGCGCACTGTGTATGTTTAGCTTGCTCTAAAATTATGGTTTTTATTCATATCTGAGGGTCCGCGTACAGTGCGTGTGACGCAAATTACATCACCAAAATATACGGGTGTACTCGTATAATGTATAAGGAGTGGTTCCCTGTATTACAGCATTGAGCTTCTCGAATGCACCATTAAAATGAACAGTGAAAGTAACAAAAGCTTACACAATTAATTTTAACAGGTATAAAATGCCATAGCCACCAGATCCAGTCTGTATCTAGATAAAAGGGTCACTGCAGTCACCTGGGTCCAGTACTTATCCAGCCAGGATGGTGGATCAGCACCTAGAAAGGCCTCTACAGCCCTGAAAGACAGCGGAGACCAGGACAACTAGAGCCCCAGATACAGATCCCCTGTAAAGACCTTGTCTCAGAGGACCACCAGGACAAGACCACAGGAAACAGATGATTCTTCTGCACAATCTGACTTTGCTGCAGCCTGGAATTGAACTACTGGTTTCGTCTGGTCAGAGGAGACTGACAACTGAGCCTGGTTTCTCCCAAGGTTATTTTCCCCATTCTGTCACCGATGGAGTTTCGGTTCCTTGCCGCTGTCGCCTCTGGCTTGCTTAGTTGGGGACACTTCATTGACAGAGGTATCGTTGACTTGATTGCAAATGATTGTACAGACATTATTTAAACTGAACTTAGATGAGTGATGACCTCACTGAATTCAATGATGAACTGCCTTTAACTGTCACTTTGCATTATTGACACTGTTTTCCTTATTAATGTTGTTCAGTTGCTTTGACAAAATCTTTTTTGTTTAAAGCACTATATAAATAAAGGTGACTTGACTTGACTATAATTAAGTGTGAAAATAACTAATGGAAATAAATGTTTCCTAACTGAGGCCAACTAACATGATTGTTCTTCTTTTATTAGTATTATTTTGTCTCTGTACCCAATATTTGTAAAAAATAAAAAAATGTAATTGTCCAGATATAAAACCTGATGTTTCAGCAGCCACGATCAAAATGAATAAATGGCCTTTAATAAGTCATTCAGGACTTCCGTTTAAAATAAATAAATAAATAAAAGTTATTTATTATTATTGTATAATTCATTTAAATTAATGTTCTAATAGACTCATTGTAAGGACGAAAGAACCTGAGATACTTTGATCTCCTGAGAAACAGACAATACAAACATACACGGGGATCTTCAAGACACCCCACAGAGTGGAGGAGCAGGAGACCTCCTCCCCTTCTGGCCATTTGTTTCATTTTAAATCCCTTCACCCATTCTTCCTTCTACTCCGTCTGCTCAAAATGACTACATGAAAATGTCAATGCAAGTGAACTAACACTCATGTCTAGTATCATTGGAAATGTCTCAGTGCAACTGGTACAATGGTCTCACTCTCACAAAAGTAGATTAGAAGATAATACAGATCTGAAGAGTCAAGACATATCTTGATTACTGTGATGGGAGTGTCCTTTCCTAGGGTCCTCCATGTAAATTACCCGCTATTCCCATTGAGGTGTAAAACCACCCAAGCTTGGGACCTGAGGTAATGCAAATTCCAATTGTTAGTTTCTGTCTTCATCTCGGGGGATGTTTGTCTTGGTCTGAGGTATTTAAACGATTGCAGCAAAAGGATCAGGGCGATTTCTGTAGCCAGAAAGCCCGTAGTGTGTTGTGTGTCTCTTCACTTCATACTATGTATTTTCTAAGGTCAGGTATGCATATTTTACTTTTAGATTCATCTTTGAGAATTTGATGTTTTGTATTGATATGATTTGATGTTGTTTCAATTGGATATGTAATTGGCAAAATACATATCTACCTGACTGTAAATAAATTGTTACATTTTGATTCTATTCTGTTTTACTCTGTAATTATTGACTAGTAGATTACGTTGTATCCTTGTTAGCAACATGAGCACCCGAATGAATGAGTTAATATAAAAATAGAGTTAACTAGAATAATCAAATGTCAGAAGAATATTAATTAAAAAGGCATACAACCAATTTGCATTTCAACCTAAATTCGAGGTCATACTAAAATGGAGTCAGATTAAATAATAAAATGGAGTCAGATTTGAGTTTAACCTAAAATGAATAACTCTACGTGCTGAAAGAGAGAACACGCAGTTTTTAGAACAGCAGAAAAGAGCCGTATAAATGTAATGAATAATAACAATAATAATTTGCATTATCTTTATAGCCATAGTGAAAGCAACAATAGATAGCATATTTTACCTTAGATCTTGAAAAAAATCTAACTTGTACATTAAAACTGTGAACTCACCGTGAACCAACACGTGTATTCCATAACAAAGATAAGTCACTCACTCAAAACTGTTCAGTCCAGTCACATTTGAATAATCTATTTTCCATGTCCACTTTTCTTTTCTACAAACTCGCCACATTTTTGCTGTTGTGCCTCATCCAAGACAGCATCACTTATTATAAAGAGTTCTATTGTATTATATTGCGCTTCGCCGCACAGTGCTGCTCACATCCGGTGTAGACATGATGTAGGTTAATGTAGCATTCTGATGCTACGTACAACTTTTCATGCCACATTATTTGAAATTAGCCCTGGTCAAACTTTTTTCTCTCAGGGGGCCACCTGTTTTTTCACCACATTTCAAAGTCTGTTGTCATGTTCTTGTTTATTAAATATATTTTAATTAAGGTTATTTTCACACCTAAATATTTTAGGCATATATTATAATATTCAATTGATAGCCAGTATATTCAATAAGTTGCTTGTAAAATGTTTTATTGATTCAGCTAAGCTGATCTGTACATAATGCCCAAATAAATGTTATGTTCCTTGCCATTCATGTCCATCCTGCAAACATCAAATGCTGTTTGATTGGACCAGTGGTTTTAAATAGATAATACTTTGGTCTGAGTTATCCTCAAAACTCAACTTTTCAAACGTTTAATATAGAAAATCTGATTTAATATGTAAAAACACTGTCAGGAACTAAATTTTTGCACTACAAAGGTGGCATGAATGTATTTACACTGTGATTACAATTTTATGAATAATGTTTAAATATAACATTTTGAATAGGTATATGAAAGAAAATAATGGAAAAAAATATGATATATCAAATATGAAAATAAACTTAGTAAATAAAGACTTAAGTCTTAATAAATAAGTTATTCATTCAAATGACTTGTTCAAATGGCTCATTCATTCAGGAATGAAGCAAGTGATGGCCTGATTTAATGCTTTACTGAATCATTGAGTCACCCGATTAATTCAAAATATTCATTCAGTATTCAAAACACCACTGTGTGTTTCTTGGAGACACACAACTGGGGCCCGTTTCAATAAGGAGGTTCAACCAACTCTGAGTTGAAACTTGAAGTCTGAGTTGACTTTCCCTGAGATGGGATAAGATAAAGATGAAGTATAAAAACATTATTCAATAGGGTAAAGCATTAAGCTTTAAAGGTTTATGAGTGTAGGCTACATGACTTTACAAGAATTTTTAAGTATCAGTCAGTGTCTATTTCAGTGTGTGGCAGCTTTTTCCACAGTCTAATGCTCTTTTCACATAATTCAATTTTCTCTAATCAAAGCTGTTGCATTTTTCAATTAGAGTAATGAAATTAACATTTGACTTCTATTCAGCCAACAGCCAGAAGGCTCTTTATTTGGAACTGTTCTCAATGGCAAACAGAACAAACATAGTGCTTAACTAGACAAAAACTCATTCAGGGACATTTTTTGCCTTTGCATATTTTGAAATTCTGGTGCATTATAACTGCATTTTAATAAGCAATGTTTTTTTTTTCTTTTTTGCAAAGTGCTTGATAATGTCAGCTTGCATATCTCCCATCATAATGTTATCGTAGATGATACATATTGAACTGTTAATTTCTTTTTTAGGTTTGTCTGATGTTGATAAAGATGAAGTGTCAGTGGTGGAGGGAGATTCAGTCACTCTACAGACTAGTGTAAAAACAAACCAACAAGAAAAGATTAAATGGTATTTTAACGACATTCGCATCGCTCAAATCACGGGAGATCACAGTAAGATCTGTACTGGTGTTCAGTGTAATTTAGGTACTGAGAGATTCAGAGACAGACTGAAGCTGGATCATCAGACTGGATCTCTGACCATCAGGAACATCAGTACCTCAGATGCTGGATTTTATAAACTGCAGATCATCAACAGTAGAATCAGTATCATGAAGAGATTTAGTTTTACTGTTGCAAGTGAGTATACTTTAGTGCTGAAGCTTATTAAATATATACATCTTTGATCTCATAAGTTGAGCCACTAGTTATTAAGAATAAGTTCATCAATTAAACTCATGTATGTTTGTCTGATGAGTGAATGTGTAAATCAGTGTTTTCTGCTGTTTATTGGCATGTTACATTATGAATCAAGACGTATTTTCTACCCACAGTCTATATGATCTGTTATTGAAATATCACAGAACTTCATATGTGTCAAAATACATGGGACATGCTTACTGATACATACACACACACACATACACACACATATACACTCACTGGCCACTTTATTAGCTAAACTTTGCCAGTACCCGGGTTGGACTGTCTTTTTCCTTCAGAACTGCCCTAATTCTTCGTGTGATAGATTCAACAAAGTGTTGGAAATATTCCTCATTTTGGTCAATATTGATTTTGGTCAATATTGTCATGATAACATCACGTAGTTGCTGCAGATTTGTCGGCTGCACATCCATGATCTCCCGTTCCACCACATCCCAAAGCTGCTGTACTGGATTGAGATCTCGTGACTGTGGAGGCCATTTGAGTAAAGTGAACTCCTTTTCATGTTCAAGAAACCAGTCTGAATTGATTTCAGCTTTGTGACATGGTGCATTATCCTGCTGGAAGTAGCCATCAGAAGATGGGTACACTGTAGTTATAAAGGGACGGACTTGGTCAGCAACAATACTCAGGTAAACTATTGCATTTAAACAATGCTCAGTTGGTACTAAGGGGCCCAAAGTGTGCCAATAAAACATTACCCACACCATTACAAGACCACCACGTTTCTATTGGCCAAGGGTCAAGAGGGTGGTCGAAGATTATTGTCGCCACTGTGCTGAATGTCAACTCCATAGCCCAAAGGTAATCTATCAACCCCCTCTGCCAATCACTGTGGGACTACCGCCAAAATCCAACCGGGGACACAGATACCTCCTGGTCATCCTAGACTATGCCACCGAAATTCCCTGAAGTGGTTCCTCTCCAGTTAGCCACCTTAAAGGCCATTGCCAGAGAACTGGTTCAACTCTTCAGCTGGGTAGGGATAGCAGACAAGATCCTTACAGACCAAGGCTCATGCTTAAGGTCTCCTGTAATGATAGAGACATGCTGACAACTAAAGGTGAAGCAACTCAAAACCTCTATATTCCACCCCCAGACTGATGGGCTCATAGAAAGGTTTAACAAAACTATTAAACAAATGTTGTAGAAAATTATTGACAATGATGGGGAAAAACTGGGATCTGCTGTTACTATATGTCTTTTTTGTTCAAAAAATCCCACAGAGTTCCACTGACTTCTCACCCTTTGAACTCATCTATGGATGTCAACCTCAAGGAATTCTGGACCTCGCCAAAGAGAGTTGGGAACAGCAGCCATCACCACATCGCACCATTATCGAGCATGTTGAGCAAATGCACGACCAAATGGCAAGGATCTGGCCGATCATAAGGGAACACATTCATCAGGCCCAACAACAGCAGGCCAAGGTATACAGAGGGGCACATGTACAAAAATTTCACCCTGGAGAAAAGGTGTTAGTTTTAATCCAATCCAACCAATGCAAATTCCTGGCCAGGTGGCTGGGACCCTATGATATTGTACAGCAGTTGGGTCCAGTAAACTGCAGAGTGCACCAACCGGGCTGAAGGCCAGCAAATCTACCATATAAACCTCTTGAAACCATGGCATGAACCTATCACACTCCAAGCAATGTCCTCACGGCAAGTATCCTTTCCCCTGTAACCCCTGAAGTGAAGATGGGTGACCAGATTTCCCCTAGGCAGAAGCAGCAATTAGAAGAGTTTCTATGGTGGAACCGTGATGCCTTCTCTGATCTCCTTGGACAGACCTGACTAATAGCCAATAATATAGTAACAGACCCTGGAAAGATTGTTAGATTTCAACCATATTGGATTCCAGAAGCCAAAAGGGAAGCCATCTAAAAATAGATACAAAAAAATATTAAAGCTAGAAATTCTAGAAGAATCCCAAAGTGCATGATCAAGTGCTTTCATCCTAGTAATTAAACCAGATGGGAGCATACGATTCTGCAACAACTGCAGGAACTTGAACGAGATCTCCCAATTTGACATGTACCCTATGCCCAGAATAGATGAGCTGATTGAGCAATTGGGCCATGCTTTGTTCATCTCAACACTTGACTTGACCAAAGGATACTGGCAAGTACCATTAAACTCTTTAGCCAAACCCAAGACTGTTTTCTGCACTCCTGACAGAGCCTTTCAATACCGGGTTCTTCCTTTTGGGGTCCATGGGCACCGGCCACATTTCAAAGACTCATCCATAGAGTCCTCCGTCCCCACCAACTATATGCTTCTGCATATCTGGGTGACATTGTTTTCCATCAAAGGACTTGGGGAAGAACATCTTCAACATCTAGAGCAGGAGTGTCAAACTCATCTAAGGTTGAGGGCCGGATTAGAGAAAATGTCCCCTTGTGCGGGCCGAATTACCTTTTGTTAAAACCTTGTTTGCTCACAATTACATTATTAAATTATTATTAACATTTTTGATAGTGATAATTACCATGTTTTGCAGATTGTTTTTAACGAGTGATCCGTTGACTAATTCATTCAAAACGTCTGATTCTTTTAGAAACAAAGCTAGTGATTGTCTTTATAAATGGGCCACTGGATCATTGACTCAAATGATTTGTTCAAAAACACAGATTCATTCATTAACAAATGAATGAGTTCATTCATAACTGTGAGCAAGCACATTGCTGGTCGGAGTCGCACTATCGATCTTACTCTGGCTTTGTTAAAAACTTTTTTTCTTATTGAAACCGATACTGTAAACAGACAGCATTGTAACTAATATAACAAAATCATTACTAGCATCTTGTTTGTTGAGCTGCTGTATAAAATCAATTCATTTGCAATCGCACTGACATTCGGGAAAGCAATACTCTTATTGTACTTAGAAATTACTTTCGTGACATTTGATTCTCATGACTTAAATATTAAAAATAAAATTTCTTACAGGACATTTTTTGCCCCCATGTCTCGAATTATACTATAATCTTATAGCCTTCATAATTTGAAGCCAATATTTGTTAATATTAAAACTTCAACACAACATTTGTTCTACAAACAGATGCCTCAGAACTAGGGATTGGAGCTGTGCTGTCCCAGTTGCAGGAAGGTATGGAACATCCAGTGATGGTTATTAGGCATAAGCCACTACCCTATGAGAAAAAAATTATGCCGCAATTGAAAAAGAATGTCTTGCTGTTAAATGGGTTGTTGAAAAATTGAGATTTCCTTTTGAGTCCAAAATTTATCTTCGTAAATGATCATGCCCTACTAAAATGGATGTCTCATGAATGGATATCTCAGAACAAAGGGAAAACTGCACAAATCATTCTCACAAATCAGAATAGTATCTGTACTGTAATAAAAGTTATGTCAATCAGCACTGCATTGTTCATCTACTTTATCTCCTGCTGGAGATGACTTGAAAAACCATATATTGATGTAATCATATAATAATGTCTTCGTGTGTCCAAAAGTTTAAATCACTATTTATTTTTCTTTTTTTTTTCTTCGAAAAGTCTGCCACAGACCATGCTTGCTGGTTCATATAATCGCTCTAAATTAAGGGTGGCTAACTCCGGTCCTGGAGAGCTGAGGCCCTACAGAGTTCAGCTCCAACCCTAATTAAAGCTCACCTGCCTGTAGCTTTCTAGTAACCCTTCAGACCCTGATTAGCTTGTTCAGCTGTGTTTGATTAGGGTTTAAGCAAAACTCTCTCTCCAGAACCTACGTTTGCAACCCCTGCTCTAAATGCACATGTTGTAGGAAGACAGGACAACATTATATGATTTCATATCTATATCTGTTTTTTCACATTGACAATGCTCAGTAACAAATATCACAATGGCATTGTTCAGTAACAAATAAGCTAATAAAAATAAAAAATTTGGATTTTATAAGCACAAGGAATCATTTTAATATCCATAGTTCTTGAGGTTTTGCAGCCCCCCCCCAAAAAAAAAAAACCTTCAGTTATTTGATGATTTGTGTTTCAGATGTTCCTGCTGCAAGACAAGATAAAATGAGAAGAAAAAAGCAGGGAGAAATATGTTACTTTAGATCCTGGGGTAATAAAACACCCAAATGATGTGATGACGTGGTATTTTAATGATATTCTCATCGCTGAAATCACTGGAGATCAGAGTAAGATCTGTAGAGATGATCAGTGTGATGAGAGATTCAGAGACAGACTGAAGCTGGATCATCAGACTGGATCTCTGACCATCACAGACATGAGGACATCAGACTCTGGACTTTATAAACTAACAATCATCAACATCAGATTCAGCATCATGAAGAGCTTCATTGTTTCTGTCACTGGTGAGTATCATTTAGTTATATATATATATATATATATATATATATATATATATATATATATATATATATATATTTCTATACATTTTTTTTTACACTAAGTGAAAAAGAAACTCTCTGTCTTCAGCTGCAGTAGCAGGAATATATGCTGCTGTTGTTCTGCTGCCTGTTGCTTTAGCTGCTGCTTTGAGCGCCAAAGAAGAAGGACAGGTGTGTATTACATACAGCTGCAGTAAAACAGCTGCAGTAACATGGAAATATTTCGTAATAAATAATCTTTAAAAGATGTGAAATTAACCAAACCATGTAACTGAGTTTGTCATTTTTATTAAATTAACAGAAATGGAAATGCAGTCAGGTGATCAGGTAAGATACTGTGTGCGATACATGTTTGGTCTTCTTCCCTGACAACTTAATCTTTCAGGAAATTTGTTATAAAAATTACAAGAACTGCACTGAAGTGTTGTCATGGACTGAGAATCTGTATAGATTTAAGAATATGAATATCATGATAATATTTATGTGGAGACCAGCTCATGGGTAATGAAAAGTTTGATGGATTAGCCAAGCAGGCATTGGAAAACGAGGAGCAACATAAATTGGATACAGGATGACAACTTTATGAATACAACAAGAAGTAAGAGTAGTGGGAATAAATAAAAGATGCACCAAAGAGGAAAATATTTTAACAAGATTAAGGGTTGGCATATGCTGAATAAAACCTTAAAAATAATAAATAAACATCCTACAGGATTTTGTGAGCACTGTGGAATGGAGGAATCAGTAGAACATGTTATTTGTGTTTGTCAAAAAAGTATGCTAATGAACGAGAAAGAATGAAAAATGAACTTAGAAAGATGATAGTGGATAACCTATAGCTTAAAATACATATACTCATGGATTAGAGAGTTTAATTTTGTATTTTAAGAGAACTGACATGATTAAAATGTTTTTTTCTCGCAAAGGGTAAACTCTGGTTCACACTCTCCAAAACAGTAGGTGGCGATAATGACCCTAACAGTGGTGTTACCCGCCATAAAACAAAAGAAGAAGAATAGACAGGAGACGAAAAGACCTCCAAAGTGGGAGGAGCTTTTGCCGCAAGTGGGCTGGACTTCACGGAGAGCTCCAAGTGGTAGGAACTTTTGCCGCTAGTGGGCGGGACTTTACAAACGGGCGGGGTTTAAGCGGAAATTTCACATTGCGTCATTGCCGGGGTGCGCGCAAATGAGGATGGCATAAAGTAGCACTAATGGAAAACAGATTTATTGTTTTTCATTGTAGTTTAAATTTTATTAACAAGAGGTTATATAATTGTGTGACACCTGCAAACATTCAAGTATATTAAATTATATTAATTTTATAATTATATCAGTATCAAGAAAATGAATGAGTAATTTAGAGCAATAAAATGTTTACAGTATGTTAATGTTTTTTTTTAATGCAAGTTGAAATCTGAGGGAGAATTATATTGTTTAGATTGTTACAACCCCCTTGGCTCTAGGTGAAACAACATTACAAAAGGCCACACGTGGAAATAAATTTTGCAAATAAACATTTAATTTAAAAAAAGAAAAAAAAATCTAAATAGTTATACAAGAATTAATAATAATAAAAAAACATTCCAAGACTTAAGAGGAAAATATTATT
This sequence comes from Carassius auratus, assembly GCF_003368295.1. Lineage (NCBI taxonomy): Eukaryota > Metazoa > Chordata > Actinopteri > Cypriniformes > Cyprinidae > Carassius > Carassius auratus. The sequence continues at coordinate 193,686 of NW_020527591.1, read as the reverse complement.
GGTACCAAAGTCCAATTTAAGACACCCTTTTCCCCCATCTCCTTTTATCACCAACTCAAATCACAGGTAATGCTCCACACTATTAAAAACTCAAGTTTTATTTGTTATATGACATGCAAAAAGCAGTGAAATGTAGGTCTGCCATACTCTTTTTAGACTGTGCAAAAAAAAAAAAAATTAAATACAAATAATGAAATATACACAATATACTGTATTAAACTACTATACAGATGATTTGTAGAGATGCTACACAGAAACTGCTACACAGAAGATGTGCAGAGATGTAAACAATGTGCAGTGAGGATGAGTTGCATAGTTAGGTTGTCAAAAAAAAGCGCAGTGTGCAGAGAGTTATTATGTAACCCTAAACAAACAGTCTATAAAGTGCAGTGTGTTAATGTCCATGTTTAGTAGTCTGATAACATGAGGGAAGAAACTTCTCCTGAGCCTCTCCTTCTTTGCCATCAGACTGCAGAAGCGTCTGCCTGACTGTAGCAGATGACACAGTGGATTTCCAGGGTGGGTGGGGTCTTTAAGGATCTTAACAGCCCTAGATTTACATCTTCTGGTGTGGATGTCTTGCAGAGAGGGGATAGATGTTCTGGAGATGTGCTCAGCTACTCTTTGCAGGGCATTTGAAGGTATTGAAGCTGCTCACTCTCTCCACTGGGGTCCCGTTCCGTTAATGATGATTGGGGTAGATCGGTTGCTGCCTCAAATAGAAAAGAGTTATTGTAAAATATTATTACAATTTACAATATGACTGTTTCTACTGCATTTCTGAACAAATAAATGAAGGTCTGGTGAGCATCAGACTTCAAAACCATTACAAAATCTGTCCAACCCCAAACAGTCCTGTAGAACAGATATTTAAGGAACCTGAGGTTTTAACCAGCTTGATTTTTATCAGCATTGGAACACTTTGCTGCTGCTTTCACTCCAAGGCTATGGATTATATTTTTACTGGAATGAAGTGTCATTAGTCACTAAACATTCAGTCCAATGACATCCTAAAATAATTCACTGTTGACAAGTTAATATTAACTAAAGTACAATGCACATTTATGTGAGATGTCTACAGAATGTAATGTCATTTACATTCCATCATTTGTCATTTAGGATAGTCTCTGACCATACCCCTGGAGCAATTTTAGGGACAAGCGCTGTTGCAAATGTCCACCTTTAAAGTATGAACATAATTTATCCACACAAGTACCCACATACACACACACACACACACACACATTAGTCAAAAATCTTCAGAAAAAATAAATTACACATCTTGATGCATAGAAAGAACAAAAAAAAAGTTTACAGGAAAGTGATCCTTTGGGTTTGCAGAGAGAGGCGGTAACCAGATCACTGAAATTTAACTTTTGGCCACCCAGACTTGAACTTTCTGTAACACAAAGTTTACAAATAATGTTTTTGTTTGTTTGTGTTTCCTACAATGACAAAATTAATTCTACACCTGTTTATATGTAATGCATGGAGGTGGACACTGCAGTTATCCTCATATATCCACTGTTATGATTATTAAATTGAAACATGAATTTGGTAATTAAACCAAATGTTTCAATTGCATTACATTATTTGGATTAACGTTACACGTAAAAATAGATAACATTTTAAAAATATAACAGCAGGTTTTGAAACAATGACCAGCTTTGTTAAAGTCAAGCATTATCAGTTAGGAGTTTTAACTAAGACTCATTCTTATGGAACACTGTATTAAATCTATTAATAGTTATTGATCGCTTAAATATCAGTGCAGTTATAATACATAGGCCTGCATATTTTACGTAACGTTAGTAACAATACCTGCTTATGGTCTTCAGTGTCCGTAATCTGCAGCGTAAATCCTATATGTATTGCAGAAATATTTAGCACAAAAGGGTAACAGACATAATATAGATGTAATTTATCTGTGCTGCTAATGCTGTCTTAACGTGCTCTCGAAGTAATTGTAAATATGAGTTTTGAAGGTAAAAAGTGCACATGAATGTCCTGCCATTTTCAAACTTGAATGCAATGAGCTTGTAATCATGATTTAACTACATCAAGACTAAAATATCAACCGCCAAGATACTGCACTTTTTCGCAAATTGTAATACGTTGTACAAGTCTAAACTTACCCCTTCAAACTCCTCTTTCTTGACGCTGAAAAGCCTTGGGAAGTTGACGTCGTCTTTTTATTTTTTTTAATCTTTTTTTTGGTGGGATGGGGGGGTGGGGTTCGCAGCGTGCATTAACCCCATGACATTAAATAAACCAATCAAAAGGCTCTGGAGGCTTGTACAGCCCACTTGGAGCTGAAGTCCCACCCATTTAGAGCTGACCCGCCCATTTCCGACCTCCGTTTATACCTATCTCAGAGCAATGAGCATGCAATGTAAAGGAGCAAGGGAGAATGAATCAGAATCTGTTACCGTTTTTATTTATGAAGACTCGATTTATTTGGACGTCCTTTTTCTTGTTCTTACATGGTAAGATATAACGTTAGTCTCTTTTCTAGTCAACCGTTACAACGAATGATGAACGCTACGAAATAAGTTTGCTGAATTTTTTGTTCAAATTCCCATGTGTTCACTGCTCCAAGATCATACAGTGAATGAGATCTTAAAATGTTTTATAATTCAGTGTTCGAGTCGACTGTCCTTGAATAAGAGCTTCTGCCAAATGAGTGGATGAAATAATATAAATATAAAATGAAATGATATAAAAGTAAAATGAATATCCAACAAAAGCTAGTACTTTTTTATAAATAGCAAAATGTTGCTGTGTTTTAAATGGATAATATTCATACATAATTTATTTTGGGAAATATTATTCTGCATCAATTAAAACAATTCATTCATTGTATGAGTGTTGAAATAAATGTTTAGAGGAAGCAGCTAATAATATATGAGTCAGGATGCGATCAGATGTGATTCTTCTGATGAGTAAATGTGTGAATCAGTGATGTTCTGCTCTTTGTTTGCATGCGTTGCATTACGTACGGTTGTCAGAAGTACCGATCTCGGTAGCAGTAGCTAGTTACTGCAATTTTAAAAATTGCCACTAGTAATTTGGGCGGGCAGCTCTGATGCCAGGTTAACGCAACGGGGTTACCAGATTATGCGGGCTTCCCGACCAAATGGGCGAAGAAAAAAATGGCTTGAGCGGGTGGACACATTTTGGACTGGTTTGGGGTCAGTTTGGCGGCTTCAAACATATAAAATGCATAGGCTAATTGTTTAACGAATCATTTAAACATGTAGTTTTAATCACCAAATTCTCCATGCATAAACACACAGACACACACACAAACACTGCAGAGGCGCTGGTGCTAATGTAAATGTCGACTTATCATGAGGGCTCAGCAGACAGTTTATGATTTTGAATGTAGTGTCAAGTGAGGGTGGGGGAGCTCTCAAAACGAGAATTATTGTCGACTGAGACTGCAATTTTCTGAATCAGACAAGTTGGGCACATTTAAATGAATCAAAACCGAAACTAGATATCTTCGTTCATACGAACCTGTCTTTTACCCTTTAAAGCTGCAGTCGGACGCTCTAGCGGTTAATAACCAGAACTGCTGGCGTCTTGCGGAAGAACATCGTAGCCGGAACTACTTCTCTCTGTTTATGTCTATGAAGAATCACAAAGGTACTGGGTTACTCCGCCGCGGTACCCCCGAAGCAATCTAAATAGTCCGAATATAAACACTTATTATAGGTGCACCCTAGTGATTCAGGACAAGCTAAAAACACGTTTTGGAAAATGGATTCATGGTGTACTCGCTTATTATATGCATTTTTTTACATTTTGAACACATAACCCCCACAGCACCTGACGTCATTTGGACGTCTTTTTCTGGTCTAAATCAAGTCGGCCCGTCATGGCCATCTTTTAGACCAAAAAGCGACGTTGAAAACTGGTCTTCATTTGGTCCGTCCGATTTGGTCCAAATTAAGCACAAAAAGCGACATTTGACGTTTATTTATTTATTTATTTATCCAAATTTAGCCAAAAAAATAGATGTAAATGGGCTTTAGTCCAAATTTAGCAGAAAAAAACTTTTATTTCGCACCACAAAGCCATTAACATAAACTAGTGAAGAAATATATTAGACATCATGTCTGAAGCACTGTTAAATATATTTAAATATTTTGAAAACACTTGATGGTCACGTGCTGTACTGGAGTCACCATGGAAACGGGGCTCGATCAGCTCAACTGTCAAGCAGCTGAACGGACGCTGTCTCTCATGGTTGTTTTCACTAATTTCAGGTAAATTTAATCCCTAAATTACACAAATGTTACATAAAAGTGTCCCTGAAACTTTCTTTCATTTAAATGACACGCTTTCGTTGAAAATGTACTTTATAGAAATGGTCGGTGTCTACAGAAAAAAGTCCGTTAGCATCTCAACTGTAAAGCTAACTACAAGAGGTAACTTTGTGCATTTTTCACAATATATTTCGCCTACATCAACATGAATCTGTAATTTTCTTATATATGTGTGTGTTTATATAATATTTTCATAATGTATGTGTGTTTGCCTGTTAGTTATTTTGATGCCCACACTGTAAGAGTATTAATCGGTTAGTAAACCTAAAACTTTAAATTCTGCTATTATTCTTTTAATTTTTTTGTATAATCTGTAAATTAATTTTCTTTTCTGCATTTCACCTCTGTTATAGTTTATTTATAATAAACCTGGCATTGTATAATAAATATTTTTGACTTAGACAGATTGACAGAATGACAATGTTTATGTTCTAGATTCTTCCATGCTGATGGCCGTGCGTGTATCCAGCTAAAGAACATTTTTAGACATGATGAAACATATAACTAGTAGGTAAAACCTCAAACATACACTACCATTCAAACGTTTAAGGGTCAGATCTATCGTGTATTTACATTTACATTTATTCATTTAACAGACACTTTTATCCAAAGCGACTTACAGATGAAGACAGTGGAAGCAATCAAAAACAACAAAAAGAGCAATGATATATAAGTGCTATAACAAGTCTCAGTTAGGTTAACACAGTACACGTAGCATGGTATTTTAACTAATATAATAAATAAAAAGAAAACAGATAGAATTAAAAAAAAGAATAGAACAAGCTAGTTAGAGGTCTTTACACACACACACACACACACACACACACACACACACACACACACACACACACGCACATATATATATATATATATATATATATATATACACACACCAGAGATGGGGACTCGAGTTTGAGACTCGGACTCGAGTGCGACTTAAGTCGCACAAACAGTGACTTCAGACTCGACTTGAGACTCGTCCTCGAAAGACTTCAGACTCGACTCGGACTCGAGCTCCGGGACTCGTGAACGATGTTAATTTTTAGTAAACGTCAGATGAGCTCGCTGTTAGAGTTGTGACGTTCGCGAACAAACCAATTCTTTTGAACGGCTCATAAACATGAACGATGGGAGCCGAGTCACGGCTGGAGGGGAGCCGTTCTTTCTGTCGCTCTTTTTTCCTATGCGTGTTTCAGAGCGCATGTTTCACACAGATGCACACAAATGAGCTCCTCCGCGAGACAGAACAGTTATAGGGGGAGGGGCGCACCCAGCGCAGGCCAACCCTTTATAGCGTGATGATATTAGTTATTAGTTGTGCACGCATCCTTCACGTGAGTACTCCAGTGGAAAAAAACCTGAGTGCCTCTGTCATTGGGTAGGAGCGGAGCCATGACGTTTTGCACAGATATTCATTGCAGCCCACTTTGTTATTGTTCATTGACTTGAAGGGGCTGATGTCCTATTTGCAAAGTTTACAGTAGTAATAGTATGTAGACATTTCCATTTTATTTATTCTAATTTTATCTACTTTAAATATTTTTGGTTCTCTATCAAAATGTTCTTGTGTGATAACAATGTTCTTGTGTGGAAGTGTTTGTAGTAAAAGCTGTTTTGCACAGAAATTCATTGCAGCCGGCTTTGTTTTTGATATTTATTTGTGAATAGGTATTGTATGAATAACATAAGTCAGCGTAGCTTTGTTCATTCTTAAGCCAGACAAGAGGTGTGCAGCTATACAGCCAGGACAGACAGAAGGCCATTACTGAATCCATAAATGCAAAATACAGATATTAACTTAAAAGTAAAGCATTCTTGGTGTTTTTGTCATGTTGCAATAGCCTGTTTACACTGATTATATACCAAAATCAAAGTTGATATTGTATGCTAATAGATAGAGTTGTCATAATAACATATTACATGCTTTGAATTCCTTATATATAGCTATGGAGTTTTTTAAGCAGCTTGGATGGGTCGCTGTACGTGATGCAACATTTATTATAACCAGAGACTTAATATAATAAAGAGACTTGAGACTTGACTTGGACTCTAGCTCAGAGACTTGAGACTTGACTTGGACTCTAGCTCAGAGACTTGTGAGCATCTCTGACACACACACACATACACAAACACACACACAATTGCATAATAAATGTAAAGAAAATAGAATACAAAAAGATTAGAAAGGTAGTTAGATTTTTTTAAAGAATAGAATTAGAATAGTGAGTGTTAAAGTTAGAGGATCAAATAAAGGTGGAAGAGAAATAGAAAATATTATTTAAAAATGTATTTAAAATAAATATTTTATGCTCACCACTGCTGCATTTATTTGATTAAAATATACAGTAAAATAGTAATATTGTGAAATTACTAGGGGTGTCCTTGACTAAGGTTTTTCATAGTCGAATCAGAATTTTTGAATCTTGCCGATATTCGACTGATAGTCTAATCATATTTGGGGGAGAATACACTGAGTCAAGTCAGACATTCGACAGTCATAATTACTGATCTTAACACACTGGTAAAATGTGTAATGAACACCTCACATATACAAACGGGGTAAATAATAGTTCATAATTGATAGATCTTTTCTATTTCAAAGACTGAAAATTATTGATAAACCACAAGGTAATTGTTAATAAAGTTATTGCAAGAGGAATAATAAGAAGAAAAGAAAATGCATGTGTGATTTAATATTGCTTCTTATTTTTCAGTGTTGAAAGTTCTTTCTTCTCATCTTTGTGCATTTTCAGATGTTGTGCATATTTATGGATACAATTTTTTAACGTTGTTTAACTTTTTTAACATTAGAATATCGGTTGTCTTCTCTTTTTTCAGAGTTTAGCTCCAACCCCAGTTAAGCAGACCTGAGCAGCTGATCAAGGATCAGCAGAAACTCTGCAGAACGCTGGTCCTCCAGCCCAGGACTGGACACCAGTGTTGTAAGTCATTCTGCCTCTTTATAGTTCATGTTCAGAACATATTGCAGGAGATCTCAACATTGTCTCTCAAGGTCCACTTACATGCAGAGTTTTTCACCAACCTAGTGCAGTGCACCTGAACACATTAATCAAGGTCTTCAGTTTTACTAACTATAAGTCACGAACAAGTGAGTGTGATCAGGTGTGGACGTAAACTCTGGGTGTGTTTCACTCAGGTCCGTTGCTCAGTAGTCAGTGGTGAAGGGCTGCCTCAATCACAATTTTCTTTTTACGGTGCACTGATAATTCGCTATAAGATTACATGTAATAGAGTTTAAAACACAAACCAATAATATATTTCAGCATAAACATATCACTAGACAGGTAATGCCTAATCAAGTAAACATTTCCAATTAATTTATGAATTAAATCTTGCACATACATCTAATAAAGTATTTATCATAATGTGCTGTAAATAGCATTAAAAGAAAGATATCAGTTTTATTGTTGTACATTAATGTCAGTAGTGATGTTGTACAATGAGGACAGAGATAGTCACCAGTGTATAGTGAGCCACAGTGCTTACCAGTACCTACATTTGTGTACACAATATATGCACAACTGGGCAAACTGTGAAGCTGACTGAGACGTAAACTCTGCATGACAGTGGACCTTAAGCCAAGCATAGGTCTCTGCAGGAAAGTAATGGGAGTTACCAGATCAGGGTGTTTTTAGACCATGATACCTGATTGGCTGACGTCATAGTGACGGTAGGTTTAGGGGTGGAGTTGGGTAAGGGGGATTATTTAGATTGCAACTATTTAGAAACACCCAGCAGTTTGAAAACACACACTAAGTCATAAATGCCCACTTTTACTCTGCAGAGACCTAAGTCTCACCTTAAGGGCCAGAGCTGACAACCCCTGACATAGTGATTAGTTAATAATCCCTCATGAAGAACAAGTACACTTTAATTTGTACATTTTGGACAACCATTGTTTTTGTATTATTCATTTACATTTTAGTTACGGTTTTCTTTCTCACTTTAGATGCTAAAGAAAGAACAGCAAGGCTAAAGCATTCAAAGTGGAAACATCTGCCATCTGCCATCTTAAACATTGATAATCAGAAATGTTTCTTGAGCAGCAAATCATATATTATAATGATTTCTGAAGATCATGTAACACTGAAGACTGGAGTAATTGTGTTAAAAATTCAGTTTACAGGCATAAATTACATTTGACAATGCATCCACATAGAAAACAATTATTTCTGTAGTTATATTTCACAATATTACTGTTTTTACGATCTGTTTAATGTGATCAAGAATTTACATGAAAGATGTAATGTGTCAATAAATGTGTCAATATACTGTGAATTGTCTTATTTTCACTAATTAGGAATATGAAATATAATTCACGGTTGTAATTAGGCCTGGAAAAGACGTCTTTTAACCTTTCACTTTTTAACCACATTTAAACGTAATTTGGACGTCTGTTTATAGACGTCTTTTCGACAACCTGAAAAAGACGTCTTTTCACCTTTCACTTTTCAACTAAATTTTAACGTTGTTTAGACGTCTGCCAATGACGTCTTTTCAACGAGTTTTTGCTGGGTGGGAACAAAGTTACGGACCACAGCTCTGATTGGTTGTTTCTTACCGGGAGCGGTCAGTAACTGCAAATGGCAATAGGACCACTGGGAGGAGCCAGAGGAGCTTGATTTTTTTTTCACAGATTATCTGTCTCATATTCTACTGTCAGGACATAATGACAGGTTTAACAATGTATTATGTAAAAAATATATATTTACAAAAGTTACCTACTGCAGCTGTAAACGGTCCAGATTGATAAATCCTTGAAAACTGTTAGACTTTATTAGTTTTGACAATGCAAAGTTCTGTTCTTCCTTCAGTTCTGTGGAAAATTATAGAACGAAGGTAAGCGCGTTTTTGTTGTTTGTTTATTTTAATTCAGTATGTATCAATGAATGACACAGATTTGCCTATCATAGTGTGTGCATAAACGAGTGTTGAGTACCAGCTAATTACGTTGCCTTTTCCTATCACTTATATTAGACACTTTTTGCGTTTAAATTGCTGACACTGAAAATTATCCATGTGTTGTTTGGAGAGATCGGTTCATTTATTGATTTTGACAGTGTCTGCTTGCATATTTTATTCATGTTCGGTAGTATAATTCTATTTAAAGGGGTCATATGATATTGCTAAAAATAACTTTATTTTGTGTATGTGGTGTAATGCAATGTGTTTATGCGGTTTAAGGTATTTTTCCAAATAATGTACATTGTTGCTCCTCTATGCCCCGTCTTTCTGAAATGCTTAGATTTTTTAAAAAGCTCATCGCATTGAAAAGCGAGTTGTATGCTGATTGGCCAGCTATTCAGTGCTTTGTGATTGGCCAAATTCCTCAAGCGTGTGACGGAAATGTTATGCCCCTCATAGTCTGCTGCAGCTTTCATTGGCCAAGGCCTGCCCATGAGGTCGTTTGACCGACATGTCAAACAATCGAACACAGTTTCGAGGCATGGGAATGTCATCACAATAACAGACTGGTGTGTAAAACTCTCGGATGTATTTTAAAGATTCTATGCAATGAACTACTACATACTTATGAAAATCCAGCGTTTAGTTGATCCTGATAAGCGCTCGTCATCACAGTTGTAAACACCATAGCTTTTTTTTCATGAAGGGTTTGGTGACAAGGTATATTTGTTTTCGGGCGGGACATTAAAGAACGCGACACACACGTCTCGCAGAAATCCTGTTTCAATCCCGGGACGAGCGCTGTGTGAACAAAAGCCAGATCTAATGCCGTGTCGAAGTGATGACGCGTGTTATCGCACGACTCTTTTACCGGCTATTTTGAAGGAAGATCGTCGTTCGCAACGAAAAAATATGTGCAAACTGTAATGAAGCAGAGATCAGTTAGTTCCTCACTTTTCCGCGCTGACGCCGAGATCGTTTGCTTGCTTCAGTGAAAGTATTACGTGCCTAATGTTTCCGACTCGTACATTACACGTCAACCCCTGGTGTCACGTGTCATTACGGGATCTTTATGTGTTGTGTGTGAAAGCAGGGAAAAATTGAAGGAACACTTTACCTGTGTATTTGCCGGAATCGCAGTGTTAAAGAAACCTAGAAAAGTCATTACTTTTGACAACACTAGAATACAGACATATTTCTGTATTCACAATGTTTATTATCTGTAAAATTCTAATTATTATTATTATTATTATTATTTGCATTTTATTATGGCTTATAATTATGTTTATTTCTTCTTCAGGTGTGTTTGGTGTTGAAACATATATATTATCAGTGTCCGTGAAGGAGGAAGATTCAATCACTCTAAAAACTGGTTTTGAAACAAACCAGCAAGAAGAGATTAGATGGTATTTTAAAGACCTTCACATTGCTCTAATCAGTGGAGATCTCAGTCATATCTGTACAGATGTTCAGTGTAATAAAGGAACTGAGAGATTCAGAGACAGACTGAAGCTGGATCATCAGACTGGATCTCTGACCATCACAAACATCACAACCACAGACTCTGGACTTTATAAACTACAGATCATCCGCATAAGAAAAAGCAGTGAAAAGACCTTTAATGTTACTGTTCATGGTAATTTAGTAAATTTAAAATCAGTTTATATAAATTTAAGCCACAATGTTTTTTTTTTCTTTCTCATTTGTATTTGATGCAGTATATAGTTAATCTTTTTAAAAACAAATCACTGTTAAGATTAATAGTCAAATTAAATCTTTAAACAGTTCAGTTTCATTTTAAACTAAATCATTCTTCCAAAGCGATAATAGGAGAATGTGATCATAGATGGAAAATAAAACTAACAGTTAAAATGATCACAATGATGATTTCATGTAAAATAAGTTTCTTAAATGTGTATAAAACAGATACATGTTTTTGTTTTTTGAAATTATGATTAAATCACTTTCATATCCACAATTCTTTCATGTTTTTTATGTGTGTTTGAACATAAATATCTTCCACTCCGCTTGTTGGTTTGTGTTTCAGATATTCCTGCTAATGAACGAGAGCAAATGCAGAGAAAGTCAGTGAAGGAGGGAGAATCTGTCACTTTAGATTCTGATGCAGTTAAAAACCCAGAAGATTTGATGACGTGGTATTTTAATCACACTCTCATCGCTCAAATCACTGGAGATCAGAGTAAGATCTGTAGAGATGATCAGTGTGATGAGAGATTCAGAGACAGACTGAAGCTGGATCATCAGACTGGATCTCTGACCATCACAAACATCAGAACCACAGACTCTGGACTTTATAAACTACAGATCAACAGCAGCAGATTCAGCATCATGAGGAGCTTCAGTGTTTCTGTCATTGGTGAGTATCATTTTGTATAGTTCCCTTGAGCAATTTAAACATTGTTGAACATTTTTTACAGTTTACTTTACCTAGTGATTTTTGGAAACCTTCCAGAAACTTTCCAAACAATTCAGAATGTTTTGTGAAAGTTGAGAATGCTGGAAATTTCCAGAAAGTCTGGAATGTTTCCAATAAGGATGGAACGGTTGACCAGTTTTTGGTCTTTTTTCGGCCGATTTTCCCGGAAGTGCGACCGCATTCACACACTTCATTGTAATTATTCGCTATCATGTCATTTGTGTGGAAGTATTCAGAAATCTCTGCACAGGACACGGGCAGCCGTTCATCACTGGACGTGCAGAGTTACATGTCTGAGGCACAGATAGCAGGAAGCGATCAGCCGTTGTTTTACTGGCACACAAATAAGAGCCTTTCCTGCGCACTAAAGCTGCACGAGCGTATACTGTACCAGTCCGTGCACTGTGAAGGGATGTTCAGCTCAACTTCTCGCGTGTTGGATGAGAAACCAAACGGACTAAACTGTGACAAAACTGATTTTTATTTTTTGGAGTAGAACTTGCAAAAACGTTGGAAAAGGCAGAAGTAATCGTCAGTTCTGAATACGATGATTATTTTTATTTTACCTTTAAAAAATCACCTGCTGTAGCACACTGAAAAAAAGTGTTTCATTCATCCAATTAAAAAAATTGTAGGGTGATGATTCACATCTGTATTTTTTAACTTGAGTCAATAGTTATTTATTTTTCATTGGCTTAAGTAAAAAAAATCTAAATCATTACCCTATTTTTTTTAATTGGATGAATGAAACACTTTGCCTATTTGTTTTATTCGCACCAACATTTTGATTTTAACATTTTGGAATAATGTATTTATCAATTGTAAGTTGCTCTCTAGTAATAATGACTGTCTATATTTACAGTTCCAGATTCAAGTTTGTCATCAGCTGCTGTAGCAGGAATATGTGTTGCTGCTGTTAGTGTCCTGCTGCTGCTGGTGACTTTATCTGTGATTTGTTACCGTGGTCAAGTAAGAAGGAAAGGTGAGTATTACATTAGTGATGGGAAGTCTCATTCTTTTCTCCCAAATGGTTCTTTCAGACAATACGTTTCCATAACCTGATTCAAAAAAATGTTCAGCAATTTCTTAACATTAATATTAGGGATATACCAATGAAGTGTTTCGCATCCCAGTTTGGGTCATGTAATATCTGATCTGTCCTGATCTGATGCTTGTGTTTTCATAGTGTAAGATGCACACTTAAAGTACATTTTAGTTATTATAATCAATCCAATGTACTGTATACAGGGCAATGCCTATATATTGTATAAAGGCATTGGTAAATGTAAGCATCTGTCATAATGATGCACAATAATGAATATGGGACTACTGATATAAATGTCTTGTATTTTGTATGTACAGTAAGCTGAATAATTTCAACAAAAACACACAAAAAAAGAAAAACTAAACTTAACAACCAATAGCAATAGTTATGTCAGTGTCTCAGATAGTCTGATGCCAAAAAATGTAAAAATTAAATGCGTTTTGAGTGTTTAGTTACAAAATTGTGCTAAGCTCAAATATGCAGGACACCCTAGAACAGACCAGATTGGTTCTTGTGCTTCATGCACATTTGAGCATCCTCTTTTCTTTTTAAAGGTGTTTGGTTAACCTTCTGAAAGGTGCATACAATTACCTGCTGCACCACCCCAGCAAGACAGCTGACAAAATAAAAATCAGGTTTAGGATTGTCGATACCAAATCAGGTAATAATAATAATAATAATAATAATAATAATAATAATAATAATAATAATAATAATTAACTGATACCAATCCTTGAGTATATTTTGACTTAATAACTAATGCCATCAGATAGTTGTTTTATTTGCAATAAGTTTCATTTGTTATAATTTCTGCTGTTTGTCATAAATCACCAGAAAGTTCAGTTCCACCCCTTTTATGAATTACAATCCAGCCATCGCTTTTAAACACAGAGCTGAGTAGATTACTTACAAATTGTAATCCATTACTGATTACAGATTACGTGATGATAAACTGTAGTTAGCAAGGTTATCTAGGTTAAACATTTTAGGAAGTTACTTCTTACTACTCTTTAGATTGCTTTTTATTTCACTTGTTTTAAGTTTACCATTAAACATACCATATTGCTACGTAAATGCTAAGAGAAAGAAAATAAATTCAGTTTTATATATATATACATCATAACATGCATTACAAATTACATTACACCAAAGTTTCTCAAACTGGGATTAATGTTAGAACTGTAGTGGTTTTGTGAGTTGATTAAAAAGCTAATAATTAAATCATAAAAATGCAAAATAAATGATTACAACACTTGATCACTAAACATATAAACATTTCATTTGTTTACCTGCATGTCAGTGTCACCATGAGAACTGTAAACCTTTTTTTTCTTTTTTTCTATTTACTTCATCAGGGGTAGTTCAAGTAAACATTTTATTTTAAGGGGTTTGGCAATCCCTGCATTAGATGAACAAACATTAATACACATGACTACAACAATGATATTACACACCTATAGTTATTGAAGTATTAAAAATGTTTGTCCAGACTTGCAGATTTAAGAGTTATTGGCTATGATGAAGACATACTGTCATGTTTCACAGCTACACATCACCAGTGTTTAGTATCTTGCATAATTATTTGTTTCCAACATGGTCCAATTGCATGAGAAGTGTTTTTCCCCCTCTAATTCAGAAGCATGGTTTGCTAACTTATTAACATGACCATTCTATATTGTGAACATAATCAAAGCTACACAGTATGACACAGAAGGATTTTTAGAAAGAAACATTTTTAAGAGTAAAAAGAACTAGCAAGAATCTATCAATTCTGAATAATTTACTGCCTTTGTGTAAATAATACATAATCATGTATTCCATAAAAACCAACTATAATCTGATTGTATGAGCATTATAAAATGTGATGTACTCCAATTAAGATTACTTGGGTTTTGGAATCTGATTTCATAATCCAGATTAAATTTAATCAGTTACTTCCCAGCTCTGATTACACAAAAAACTGAAGTAACAAGCTGGAAATGTGTTAAAGTAATGTGTGTTTAATTGTTTATTGTTGTTTTAAACAGACACCAGGATGCAGCACAGAGATCAGGTGAGATACTATGAGCACTGAATGTGTTCGCCTACTAAAGATTCTGATTCAGATCTGCAAATTGGCAACATGTTTGTGTTTGGACTCAAAAATCATTACACTGACTGAAACACTATTAATAACTGACTCATCAAGACAGCGCTATTCTTGCGTTTTTACTTTATAAATAAACATTGATGTGAATGCATTTTGTTTTATTATTTAATTACAATGGTTTATTTAATAATAGTATTATCAGAAATGTATTTGTGCAAGTAAGTGCACATAATTTAGTTTTGTCCAGAACTGTGCATTACTGTAGCACAGATGAGTGTCATTTGCTAGATTCATTAAGAGAGACAGAATTACAGTTTCT
The DNA here is from genome assembly GCF_003368295.1 of Carassius auratus. Classification (NCBI taxonomy): domain Eukaryota; kingdom Metazoa; phylum Chordata; class Actinopteri; order Cypriniformes; family Cyprinidae; genus Carassius; species Carassius auratus. The sequence goes on along the minus strand of NW_020527591.1, from coordinate 178,539 downwards.
AGTCTAGTATTCTGTGTGTGTCATTAGTCTGGTTCATTTCTTTTACCTTCTGTGAATCTGGTTTCTTACAGGTGAATGGTGTTGATTTGTCACCTAATCCGAGTGAGACTCCACTGATGAATGATGCTGGTGAGAGATCCTGTAATCAGACTGGTGCTCAAGTGACGAACACTACCAGTGACTCTTCCCCGAATCAGATTGAGATCGAGTCTGAGGCTGCCAGTGAGATCTAACATTATGATGCTTTCACTGAAATGGAAAGTGAAGAGAGGATGGGAACTAGAGAGATTTTATCATTTCTAATCTTCTTTTGATCGTAAGAGATCGTGCGTTGTGTGTGTGTATATATATATATATACATATATATATGTATATATATATATATATATATATATATATATACATATATATATGTATATATATATATATATATATATATATATATATATATATATATATATATATATATATATATATATACACACACACACACACGTGTATTTATACAAATTTATATGTACATTTTTAGATATATTTAATTAACGTACTAACATATTATAAAATTATATACAGTACAGAACAAAAGTTTGGACACACCTTCTCATTCAAAGAGTTTTCTGTATTTTCATTACTCTGAAAATTGAAATCACAGTGAAATCATCAAGGGCTATTTGACCAAGAAGGAGAGTGATGGGGTGAAAGGTGAAAATCATTTTGACTCAAATGTGTATTGGTCAAGTTTTGAAATCCACAACTTAGCAGTATTTAACAATGTTTTGCTTATTTTCTACAAACTTATAAAATGTTTTGTAGTTTAATAACAAATGTCTAGATCAAAAGAGTAATTTGTATATTTTCATTTCAAAGATAAAAGTAGATTGCTTTTGCTGAATAAAGACTTCAACTGATTCTGATTTAAAAGTTTTATTAACAGATGTGAAGGCATTACATAAAAGATATTTACTACGCACTTGTATAAATATAAAATACATGTTTCAAAAAAAAAAAAAAATTGCTGAAAGATACACAAGGGTTTACTTGTAATTGTGTTTAGGGATAGGCCTACTGATAAACACAAGCAAGCACGTTATAAGATTTCGGTTGTAAGTAAATAATTAAATACATTACCGTATTAAAGTAAATTCCTATATGAACAAATGACAAACAGAGATTTAAACACCATGAACAACCTATAATAAATCAGGTCTAAATGATGAAACTTGAATGGTGCGTATTGGTTAACACGCTAATGGCACTGACGGTCAGATGGAGTTAAAAAGGCTAGCAAGAATAAATGTTTTTCATAACCAAATCAACAGCTAAAATACCTTTGTCCTTCTCTTAAAATATCTAAAAGCTTGTTTACTTTGCCACTGTTTAATAGATTAGATCCACTGCAGTTTTATTAAAGGCTAACATTACGTTGAGAAATGTTTAATTAAAATATTCAAAATAATACCTGGTTTATTGACTTATTGTAAATTGTTTGGATATAATTATAGAAAGGGTGTGTCCTGCGCCCCGATATTTGTGAACTTGGCTTTTACCCACTAAATAATATGATTGTATTTGTAAACAGCATTAGTTAAGACATTAGGTGACAATGATATTAATCTTTGTTATTTTAATAGAAAATGTCAACTATTTAATGTGCTATATAAACGTTGACAGATCATTGAAGATTAATGTAAATGCTGAAAAACTCAATTTCACTCCGTTTCCCTCACCACCCCCCTTTGTAATTTTAATCTGTAGCTGTAACTTCCATAAAACTAACATTTCTTATTTTTAATGTATCCTTAGACGAGCTGACCGGAAGCCCAGTGTCCATTCTCGCATCTGCAGCTGTCATTTTCCTGCAGGAGAAAAAAAATGTCCCTGTTTTGTTTTTATCCACAAATTATGTTTCCACTGGACAAATATTGGAAGATCATTCATACTCCCCGAGACAGGATAGTGCTGATGTGCCAAAACATGTTCCACCACCCATTGAAGCAACAATGCCATCTTTCGCTGTAGAGACCTGCCATGTGAATTATCAGTTTTTGCAATTAGTATATAGTTTGTTTTCAGTTTACTTATTTTATGAAAATAAAGATGTTCACTACAGCTCTTGCTGTAAGGTTTTTATGATTCAGTGATTAGAGCATTTTGTTAACCGTGCAAAAGGTTGCGAGTTCAATTCCCAGAGAACACGCTGATATATATTGTCTGAATGCACTGTAAGTCGCCTGTCTGACAAATACCAAAAATGTAATGTTAAACTATTGTATACTACTTGTATACTATTGTAACTACACTCCAGTCAGTGAATGTGAGACAAAATTTACTACACTGGCTCTCACATTTGGGCTTTTGGATAACCAGGTAAAAATATATAGTAAATCTGAACAAAACGAGTATATATGGTTTAATTATAATATATTATGATAAGAATTTGTTGATGATATTGGACAATTCTTTTTAAATTTAACATATATAATTGTATACAACTAGTATATTAAATGTTTGGAATTGAACTGTGTTACGCTTGTTTAGAGATTGTTTGTATAGTTATCTTAAATACATAGAACACTATTATAACTCCCCTATCCCTCCCTAGTTTTACTTCCCGAGTAAGTAAACCAGCATCTAAGCTGCACAGTTCTACATGTCCAGATTCATAGTGGTTCTCTCCTCGATCTAGAAAAAGGACATAAAATACGGCCATAGCTAACGTTAGTGCTTCTGAGATGGTAAAAGTGTGTTTTTTTTCTCGTTTTTTTACTGGCAAATTAGCAAATGGTATGCAAACATACAATCAAACATAATACAGTGAAAAATCATCTTTAAAATTTATTTGGGGCACAATGATCAGGCATAATAATCTTAATCACAAAAAAATAATATTAAGGTTTATATAAACTAACAAAATAATAAACTAATAAATAAAACATTAACAAAAGATTAAAAAAATTCTCAGAGAGGCACGCATAAAAAAAAAATAATAATAATACCGAATGGGTAATATTTCTCATGAAAACTGGATAAGTGTTCATACACAGCGCAGATCACAATGAGCAAGCGTGTTTTTCAAATAAAGTTTGAGGAAGCCTGATGATGACGTTGATCTGCGAGCATGGTGTGCTGCTGTAGTCTACCGTTAGCATTTTATATCTAACGGCTTTATTTAGCCTTCAAAATCTACACATTTTGGATTAACTTGTAAAGATTATCTAGATAGACAAAACGTGTCAGGGTCATAACTCTTTGTTGAACAACAATCTTTTTTTGCGATTTTCCAAAAGTCTACGGGGAAAATGCACAGTTCAGCTCTAACTCTGAAAAAAAAAAAAAAAAAAAACTCACCAGCCTGTATTTTAGTAATCCTGAATGGATTGATGAGCTTGTTCAGGTGTGTTTGATTAGGGTTGAAGCTGAACTCTGCAGGTCTGCGGCTCTCTAGGACCGAACTTGCCTACCCCTGCTCTGGATCGAGGGAACCCATGCGCCGCTAACTTCCTGGGTTGTCCTACAAGGTGACGTCATAACATCGGTATAGTATTTAGTCTGTGTAGGGAGGAAAACCCGCCTAAAATACAGAAGAGGCAACCATGCCGCGTGGTATCAGGTTATTAGACAGTCAGAGCTAAAATAAATTAAATTATAAAAAGAAAGGGAAAATGAATCGGAATCTGCTGCCATATTTTCTTATGAAGACTCGATTTATTTGGACGTCTTTGTTCTTGTTCATACATGGTAAGACATAGTATATTTTTTTGTCAACCATTACAAATAATGATGAACGGTAAATTACGAGATAAGGTGGCTGAACCTGTAATTCAAATTCCCATGTGTCCACTAATCTTAAATTATGTACACTGATCAGTGTTGAATAATAGCCTTGAATAAGAGAAATGAATAAATGTTTAGAGGAAGCAGCTAATATGAGTCAGGATGAGATCAGATGTGATTAATCCGATGTGTGGATGTTCTGTTCTGCTCTGCTCTTTGTTTGCATTTGTTACATTACAGTACGGTTGTCAAAAGTGCGTTACCGAAGTGTCTGGTAAGTTAGTTTTTTTTTTTTAACCTGAAACCACGACTCGCGACTTTGTAGCATTCCAGACAAGTCACGCCAAACCAAAGACATCACGCGCCATTGGCGCCAAACTGTCTGATTTCTCTTTGTTATTTTCCCGGGCTTCAAGCCCGGAAGTGGGCAGGGCAAAAGTTATCTTACTAGTCATAGCGCCACGTAGTGTTTTGGATGACTATGGCAATTGTATTTATATTGCGCTATTTACTACAACCAGAGTTGACCAATGTGCTTTGCAACAGAATATCTGAAAACGGCAATAACACAATGAAAAATAAAAGTAAAACTAGAACAAGGAGAGAAAGAAAAAAAATATAATTTTAAAGTGGTAATCTACGTTGATGTAAAGTCAGTATTTTATTCTGAAGATTTAATTGGATGATAGATGAAACATTAGTCAAAAGAAAGCTTGATGATTTGAATATTTGATAAAAAAAAAACTAATATGATTAAAACAAAGCAGGGACATATTTAGCAATAATTATCAAAATTTATAAAAATAAATAAATAAAAACTCGAGAAACACAATTTATTTTGAGGCCTCTTTTGTCCATGCACTCCTCAAGAAAACTCCATATTATCCTTTATTATACTGGAGTTGGAAAACAAAAGGTTCTTCGGCCAGTTGCTGGTCATCAGCCATTTAGGCCTTCTGGTCTTCGTCATTCATTTGGAGGAACTTCCGCTCTCTCACTAAACCTCTGAAGCCCAGAGGTTTTCCTGCAGCCATCCAACTGCAGTGTGGAGGTTTTTTCTTATCTTTGGCTCCTAAATTGTGTGGACAAACAAGTTTTGCATCTTGGGAATCCCTTTAATAATACTGTGCATTCAGTATCATGTAATACTAAAAAAGTATGAGCTTTAATCAGGATGTAGCAGGCATTATCAAGGTTTGATTGTTTTTTTGTTGTTGTTGTTTTTGTTGTTTTCCCCAAGTGCCCTTATTTGAGATATAAAAACATACCCTGTTTCAGATGTCAGTCTCCTGCACTTCTGGCATTTGCACACAGTGAGGACATGTTTCCTTTGAAAAAAAAAAAAAAAAAAAAATATATATATATATATATATATATATATATATATATATAATTATGGTAATTTGTAGTCTGGATGTACCTTTCAAGTGCAAAATTGTCCAAGAGAATGAGGCATCACCATTTTAGTATTAGACAAAAAATCAAACTGACAAATAAGGAAAAGCAAATATTAATATATCATCAAACTGAATTAAGTCTCAATTATCTTTTTAAACAACAACTTACAGTTGTGAAATCAAAAGGCATCTCAAGGACCATGTACAGAGCATACTGGAAAGAAAACTAATTTATACAGGGGTCAAGGAAAGCTCTTTTGTTTATCCATACTAATGAAAACACACACACACACATATATACAATGGCTTTACATAAACTATTCAACATAAAAGAAGATAATTTGAGAAACATCTGTTTTTTTTTCTTTCATTCATGCAATGGAAGTCGATGGTAACCAAATCTTCAAAATACCTTATTTTATGTTCCACAAAAGAAAGTTTGTCATTCAAGTTTGAGTAAATGATCAAAATTTTTTGGGTGGTGAACAAAACCTTTTAAAGCGAACACAGCATGGGAGTACATCGATCAAGTACAAGTTTACGGGTGTTTGGGAAGAAATTAGATTAAATCAGTAATTGATAGGGAAGTACTAAGAATATGGCAACAAAGATGGGAAAGTAGCAACACAGGCAGGCGATATTAAAATATTGTAAAATCAGTAGGGGGTAAAAGCTGTTTTATGGAAGACACAGTAAGGAAGAAGTAATGATTTCTAGATTCAAGGATGGGTCACACAGGATTAAATTCATCACTTGTATTAATGGGGAAGCATGGAAATGGTATGTATGATGAATGTAATGTTTTTGAAACAGTAGAACATGTGGTTTTTAAATGTAGTAAATATGAACACACTTTTAAACAATAAAAAGAACAAGCCAGTGAGTGTCGTGTACCTTCTGGGAATGGGTTTGAGTGAAGTTGTGAACGGCCATTGAACAGAAAGAAGAAGTGTTCACGGGTGGAAATTCACGGGTTTGACTGATGTTTCAGTGCACTTTCACGCAAAGAAGGTTGGAAAAACACTGGTTACGGGTTGCGTAGTTTTGCGTTGCCAAACTGTCAGACTGAAGGTCTGGAATCCATGGCAGCTTTCATTTGCCAAGGCCCACCCATGAGGCCATTCGACCGACATGTCCAACACCAATCACAGATTGTTTCATTCATCATCATGTTTCGCGGCGTGAAAATGTCGCCACAGACCGGTGTCTAAAACTCTTAGATGTATTGTAAAGATTATGTGCCGGAAACTTTAAATATATAACATACTTTTGAAAATCCAGCGTTTAGTTGATCCTGATAAGTGCTCGTCGTCACAGTTGTAAACACAACGGCTTTCTTCTTTCGTGAACGGTATCTTTAACTCCACAGAGTTCAACCAATCCGATGACGACTTCGACATTCCTGAAGTGTTTCCACTTTTTTGTCCCATATGCATAAGATGCTTAGCCAATGGTCCGTGGACGTGACATTTAAGGCTGAGACTACGGGTTGTCTGGAACACAACATGATTCTTAAACCGCTCTGATTGGCCATTGTGATTACACACACAACGCATCATGTCTGTGATTGGCTACAATGATCATCGCTTAACGCTGCCTTAACATGCTATCAGAATTATAGAAAATACAAGTTTCCTAATCCGCAATTAGACGTGAACGCCTCTCAAGTCGTATTTACTACTGGTAAATAATTTTGATACCTGTGAATCGGAGTTGGGTGGATCATAAACTTAAAAGGAGTCAGGGGACAACCATTGCTGCTGTCAGTGCTGTTCTCAAAACAACTTAATCCCTTTGTCTTGTTGCTAAAGTAGTGTATTTATAGTCTAGATGTGAACAATTATTTGAAACATATTGTATGTTTTATAAGCAGTGGAATAAGCATATATTTGACTGAAATTCCAGAGTTGTCAGCAAACTGCATGTGAAACAAGTACAAGTTCAAACAAATGAACTATATAGTAATGCCAGCTGTAAACAAAAGCCACTGATAAGCAGCAAATGTGTTTAAAGCTACTGGAGTCACACAATCCTCTCCATACAGACTGACAGATGTGTAAAACTGTGTTTCAGTCACTGCTAACCAAACCTCACAAAGATAAACCTCTAAAAGTCATTACCTTTGACAACACTAGAATACAGACATATTTTTGTACTCGCAATCTTTATTATCTGTAAAATTATTATTTAAATGTTGTATTTTTGCATCTTATTATGGCTTATTATTCTCTGTTAATTTCTTCTTCAGGTGTGTCAGCTGTTGAAACAGATGTATCATCAGTGTCAGTGATGGAGGAAGATTCAATCACTCTAAACACTAGTTTTGAAACAAACCAACAAGATGATATAAAATGGTATTTCAGTGGCATTCGCATCGCTCTAATCACTGGAGATTTCCATAAGATCTGTACAGATGTTCAGTGTAATAAAGGTAACGAGAGATTCAGAGACAGACTGAAGCTGGACAATCAGACTGGATCTCTGACCATCACAAACATCACAAACACAGACTCTGGACTTTATGAATTAAAGATCATCAGCATCAGAAAAAGCAGTGAAAGGACCTTTAATGTTACAGTTCATGGTAAGTCATTTAGTAAATTTAAGTCACAGAATCAATGGGTTTTATTTTTTTTTGCATTGTCATTCATGATTTTTTTTTCTAATTTGAATTTGATGCAGTATATAGTTCATCTCTTTAAGAACTAATTACTGTTAAGTGTAATAGTCAAATTAAATCTTTAAACGGTTCAGTTTGATTTAAAACTAAATCATAATAGAACCAAAGCGATAATAGAATGTGATCATAGATGGAAAATAAAACTAACCATTAAAATGATCACAATGATGATTTCATGTAAAATAAGTTTCTTAAATGTTTATAAAACAGATAGATGTTTTTGTCTTTTTGAAAGCATGATTAAATCACTTTCATATCCACAATTCTTTCATGTTTTTTATGTGTGTTTGAACATAAATATCTTCCACTCCGCTTGTTGGTTTGTGTTCCAGATATTCCTGCTAATGAACGAGAGCAAATGCAGAGAAAGTCAGTGAAGGAGGGAGAATCTGTCACTTTAGATTCTGATGCAGTTAAAAACCCAAATGATTTAAAGGTGTGGTATTTTAAAGACATTCTCATCGCTGCAATCAGTGGAGATCACAGTTATACCTGCACAGATGTTCAGTGTTATAATGGCACTGAGAGATTCAGAGACAGACTGAAGCTGGATCATCAGACTGGATCTCTGACCATCACAAACATCAGAACCACAGACTCTGGACTTTATAAACTACAGATCAGCAGCAGCAGATTCAGCATCATGAGGAGCTTCAGTGTTTCTGTCATTGGTGAGTATCATTTTATGTAGTCCCCTGAGCAATTTAAACATAAATGTACCCCATTGATTTTTGGAAACTTTCCAGAAACTTTCCAAACAATTCAGAATGTTTTGTGAATGTTTCCTAAATTTACCAGGGATTTTCAGCCTCTTTGCAAACTTAGTATTTTTATTTTCATTTTTCTGACAGCTCACAGTGATAATGCAATTTATAAGTATTAATCAGTATTATAAAATCTGAAGACCAAAGCAGATAAGTGTAAATCGAGTGTAAGTTGCTCTCTAGTTATAATGACTGTCTGTATTTACAGTTCCAGATTCAAGTTTGTCATCAGCTGCTGTAGCAGGAATATGTGCTGCTGCTGCTGTTAGTGTCCTGCTGCTGCTGGTGACTTTATCTGTGATTTGTTACCGTCATCAAGTAAGAAGGAAAGGTGAGTATTACATTAGTGATGGGAAGTCTCATTATTTTCTCCTAAATGGTTCTTTCAAACAATACGTTTCCATAATCTGGTTCAAAAAAACTATTCAGCAATTTGTTTACGTTAATACTAGGGATATACTAATGAAGTATTTTGCACCCCAGTTTGAGTCTGTTTTAATATCTGATCTGATCTGGTCTGATGCTTAATCAATCCAGTGTATACAGGGCAAATGCAAGTATCTATCATAATGATGCACAATAATGAATAAGGGACTACTGATATAAATGTCTTTTGTTTTTGAGATGACCCTGTCTAGGTTAAGGCCGCAACATAAACTGAAATCAGCAATCAAAGCTCCTTTATACATTTATTTATAGAACCACAGAGTAAAACCCTAACTCCCTATCTAATGAAAAACGGGAGAAAACAATATTTACAAAAGAAAATGGCACTCTCCCCCCCCCTACAGCTTCCAAGTGTAGAAAAGAGTATTTACAATACTATACAAAATGGAAAATGAGCGCACAATTTAGCACCTGAAAATCCACACTGCACACAATAGGCAGATCAACAGGCAAGCTAAGAGCATCAACATCCTGTAGCAAACACACAACAGCACAGTTACAATGGAACAACAGGAAATCACAAGTTGAGCAGAGCTCCCTCCTCGGGCACAGCAGATTTTTTTTTTTTGCTGCTCCCTGGTCCCATTAGCACCAATAAGATCTGGAGATCACTGGTAGGATCCAACCCTGTGAGGGAGAACGAGAGGACCAGCAAAGCAAGAGCCACACATGCACACTATATGTCTTAAGACTTAACAATTTTGTATGTACAGTAAACAGAATAATTTCAACAAAAAGAAAAAAAGGCAGAACTAAGATTGGCAACCCGTAGCAATGCGTTATGACAACGTCTCAGATAGTCTGATGGCAGATAAAAGTAAACATTAAATAAATGACTTTTGAGTGCTTAGTTACAAAATTGTACATTAAATATGCTAAGCTTGAATGTGCATGACACCCTAGAACAGACCAGGGCCGGGTTTCCCGATAAAAATTTATCTTCGTGCTTAAGAACGTTTTCTACGAGTAATTTTACGATCGTTCGTTATTGTTTCACGTGTGTCTCCCAACAATGCACCTAAAGCAATCACACATAGCTGTGCTTTAAGAGCTACTTAGGATTCGCTGTCCATTTGTCAAGTGCTGAAATGTCATCTCATAGAATGACTCTTAATTGTAGTACACGATTGTTTATTGACGATTGTTTAAAACGAGTCAAACGAGTTGTTCCGATTCCGATACAAGTATCGGAAATATCTCCGAGACCACAACAAATTCTGGCATCGGCATCGCGAGTACATGAACCCATATACCGATCCGATACCATTTTCTTAAACAAGACCTAGTTATGACTGCTAGCTTTGCCTAACCGCTGCACGGTTCTTCGCTGCTCAGAATGCAACATGAAATGAATACACAGGAAGTTGTGTTTAGAGCAGCGAAGAAGAAATGAAGACGCGTTAGCAGCACTGATCTATATATGACTGGATCACTCATCGCGTTCTAAACTGCCAACAAACAGTGAAGTCGCTTCTATATTATAGATCAGTGGTTAGCAGTATGTCTCTGTAGTACCGGTAGTTACCGACTCCCGAGTATATTCGGTACCCGCAGCTGCGTTCAGTCGCTTCCCTGTTAGTCAAAGCGCAGGGCTCGAGACAGTAGCTGAATAACTGTGAATATTAAACTGCAAAATACTATTTAAATATTACTTCTGCAAATTCTACATCTCTGTGGGTGACGGGCACAGATGCGCGAGAGCTCGCTGTTTTGTAGTCTCTGCCGTGTGTTACTATATGAGGACACGAACGCATAAACCGTCACTTCATGAGAATTTACCGTTTCATTTGAGAAAACTCATATCATAAACAAAGACACTCAAAGATCTTCATGGCAGCCCATTAAAATAAATGTTTGGTTTAACATGAGTAAATTGACAATAGATTACGCTACTGTTGTAGCCTACAGTAGATTAAGCTATGTCTCTATGTAGTAGTAAATAATACGTCTCTATTAATAATAATAATTATGCCTAGACGGTTGCTTGTTTTTTACTTGTTTTGTTGTAAAGAGATTATCTGATTAATATATCATTTTTTATATTCCTAGACTTATTTGTTGCAGTTTTTTATACAGTTATATTGTTAAACTAAAATACCTTTTATAGTTTGCGGTGTTAGATTTTTGGCTGCATTTGACGTTCTTTTTCGCTTAAGAAAATAAATAATACTTTCAAATTCATGTCAGATAATAAAAATACTGTAATGAATACAGTAGTTCACCATGTATTTGTTCATGTTTTATTGAGGGATCTGTCTGAAGCACACCATAAAATAATTCTAGCAATTTACACCGGGCTAGTAGTATATACAGCTGTATATACAGATACACACCCAGGTATCGGTTCAGTACTCTGTATCGGCCGATACCCTGAGCTAGGGCTGCACGATATTGGGAAAAAATTACATTGCGATATTTTATTTTTCTGCGATATATATTGCGATATTTTTTCTTACAAACAAAAATGGGGTGAGCACACTTAAATTCTCTCTCTCTCGATTCAATTCATATTGCTTTATTGGCATGACATACAAAGGTACATATTGCCAAAGCATTGTACATATCAGAATAGAAACAAACAAAACAAAAATACATATATATTCATAAGAACAAAAAGAAAAAAAAAATGCATGCACAATAAATCCATGTAGGGCTGCAACTAACGATTATTTTGATAATCGATTAATCTGTCGATTATTTTTACGATTAATCGATTAATCGGTTTATGTACTTATATTTTAGTTTTTTCAATTTTTTCCCCAAGTAAATTATTAATAAAGGATCTTTATCATTCAGCATAGATTTTTAAGAGATTTTAACCATTTTGCATTGTCATATCCTCATCAAAAATATACCTGGAGTTGTTTTATTATGTTAGTAATCCTTTGTCGAACTCTTCTGCAATCAAAACACTGACCCATACTCTAGCAAAATTCACAAGGAGATTTCAAATATTGTTTTCACCATGGCAGTCCTTAGAGCTCCTAAAGTAGTTTAACATCCCAAACAAAGCTTAAGGAATCTTTGAGAAGTATAAGGATAAAACAGAATAAAATTGCAGTGCATTGTATTTTATTATTTACTTGGAAAAAGCTTTATAGCTTATGCTGTGAAATTGTAAACAATCCTTCGAAAAAAAAGTGCCAATGTCATGAAACCTGAATGGAACTCACAATTTAAAGTAAAATCCATCAGAAGGTTGTCCAGAAAAAAAACAAATGGGACACACACAAAAAACCTGCTGTGTGAAAAAGAGCAGTGAATACTTAGAAAAGAAGTAAATTTTAAATATACTCAAACATTTACCTCTCTCATTCAGTCATAATTAGGCTGCAAGTCTGAATTATGAACTGGTAAACGACAAACTGATCACATAAAATGTTTGTAAAGCTTTAAATGTTAACTGTTAAAAAGCAATGTTATCAGCTTTTACGACTAAACATTTGCAAACAACCTTGTACTGGAGAATCTGCACAAATAAAATTCTTAGGGGCCGTTCACATATCGCACCTAAAAACGCGTGGAAAACGCTAGTCGCGCCGCTTTCTCCTTCTTTCCAAAGCGCTCGGGCAGAAGCGCCCCTGAGGCGTCTGCCTTTGCTAAGCAACCATGACGTGCTCTCTCCATGACGTGCCCTCTCCATGAAGACCCGGAAATTTCAGCAAAGGATAAATGGATGCGGTGTGGACGCGCCTGGAAAAACGGGCGCATCGCACCGCGTACGTGTCGCGACCGCGTCGCTTCCATTATGAGAGTGCATACTGCGCGCCTACATAGGAAATAACGAACTTGAGCACGCAAAAGACACGATATGTGAACGGCCCCTTAAACAGTTCAGTAGTGCAGAGTTTACAGGTTACTCTTCATTTTGAAGGCTCAAAGTAAAGTACTCCCACTTCCCGCTGAATGCTGCAGAGACGCTGTTCGGGAAGCACGTGACATAAAACGAGGCCAGCTATTGGCTATTCTCTACTTCACCTGCTGTACTGGCTGAGTAAAACCTCCGGTGGCTCATTACTGCCACACTTTGATCACCGCAGATTTGAAATATGCACGAAATGAGCCGCTTATGGCAAATAAAATTTATTTAGCGACGAATCGATTACTAAATTAGTTGACAACTATTTTAATAATCGATTTTAATCGATTAAATCGATTCGTTGTTTCAGCTCTAAATCCATGTAAATTTCTATAAACATTGATGGTACTTCTAATGTAATCTCTCTCGCGCGCTCTCTCTCTCTCTCTAGCAGCAGCGCACCAGCGCCGCGTCAGGCACGGTTCTGGTGTGTAAAGACACAGAAAATGCGATGCAGCTACCACGCTTCTGGGACGTTTCAGACACGCGACACTCACACCACGCAGTTAGTGTGTCACCGGCCTCTGTCTCTCTCGCGCGCTCCCTTCTCTCTCTGCCCTGTTCAACTTGCATGTGGTTTTCAGTCCTGTCAATTATAAACTTTCACTCTATGATGGTTTAGCTGTGCAATTAATCCGCGAATCACATTCGTCAAGGGCCGGGGAGCAGCTGGCCCGTACAGTTAATGAATAACGGATCAACTAAGACAGCCTACATCGCACATCCTGCGATGTGACTATCGTGGATACGTACAACGCGATATCGATGCTTAAACGACACATCGTGCAACCCTACCCTGAATCGGTATCGGGAAGAGAAAAAGGGTATCGAAACATCTCTACAATCAAATCCTTATGTTATAATCACATTGTACTTGAATCAAGTTGAAGGTGTAATCTGGTGATTGTCCTGCAGGTGATCACACAAATCTGTCTTCTTACAATGCACTTAGGGTTTAACGATTACTCCAGAGAACTCGTAGATCTACAATGATTTTCAAGTGCTACCTAAGTTACGATGCTTTTGAGAAACAGACCAGTCGTAAGATCAGTCGTACGATCGTTTTTACGAACTTCTTAGGGTTGCAAAGCTTTTGGGAAACTCGGCCCTGATTGCTTCTTCTGCTGCATGCACATTTGAGCATCCTCTTTTCTTTTTAAAGGTGTTTGGTTAACCTTCTGAAAGGTGCATACAACTATTTACTGCACATCACCCCAGCAAGACAGCTGACAAAATAAAAACCAGGTTTAGGATTGGCGATACCAAATCAGGTAAAAAAAAAAAAAAAAAAAAATATATATATATATATATATATAATAACTAATGCCATCAGATAGTTGTTTTATTTGAAATAAGTTTCATTTGTTATAATTTCTGCTGTTTGTCATAAATCACCAGAAAGTTCCGTTTTACTGAAGGGTCCACCCCTTTTATGAATTACAATCCAGCCATCGCTATATTGCGCACAGAGCTGAGTAGATTACTTAAAAATTGTAATCCATTACTGATTACATATTATGTGATGATAAACTATAGTTAGCAAGGTAATCTAGGTTAAACATTTTAGGAAATGACTTCTGACTGCTTTTTATTTAACTAAGTTTACCATTAAACATACCATATTGCTACGTAAATGCAAAGAGAAAGACAATAAATGTACATTATGTTTAAAAAGCAAATAATTAAATCATAAAAATGTCAAATAAATTATTACAACACTTGGTCACTAAAAATATAAATATTTCATTTGTTTACCTGCATGTCAGTGTCACCATTAACCAACATACAAGAACTGTAAACCTGTGAATGTGTTCAGTCTTTTGAAATATTAACTTCATCATTTTAAGTGTTTTGGGAATCCCTGCATTACATGAACAAACATTAATACACATCTCATTATGAGCATTATAAAATGTGATGTACTCCAATTAAGAGTACTTGGGTTTTGGAATCTGATTTCGTAATACAGATTAAATGTAATCAGTTACTTCCCAGCTCTGATTACACAAAAAAACTCAAGTAACAAGCTGGAAATTTTGTTAACAAAGTAATGTGTGTTTAATTGTTTATTGTTGTTTTAAACAGACACCAGGATGCAGGACAGATATCAGGTGAGATACTATGAGCACTGAATGTGTTTGCCTACCAAAACATCTGATTCAGATCTGCAAATTGGCAACGTGTTCATATGTGTATGTGGTTTGACTCCGAAGTCATTACACTGACTGAAACACCATTTAATAACTGACTCATCAAGACTTATTTGTAAATAAACAATTGTATGGATGCCTTTTGTTTTATTATTTAATCACAATTGTTTATTAATGATGATAGTATTATTAGAAATGAATTTGTGCAAGTAAGTGCACATTATTTTGTAAGTGCCAATACTTTTGAGTGTAGAGTGTAATTTGTTAGACATTCCACCTTTCTATAATAATAAGAAATAAGAAAACCATGCATTCTGCAAACATGAAATGAAAGACAGAATTACAGTTTCTAGTCTAGTATTCTTTGTGTGTCATTAGTCCACTTCATTTCTTTGACCTTCTGTGAATCTGGTTTCTTACAGGTGAATGTTGATGGTGACTTGTCACCTAATCCGAGTGAGACTTCACTGATGAATGATGCTGGTGAGAGATCCTGTATTCACACTGTTGCTCAAGTGACGAACACTACCAGTGATTCTTCTCCGAATCAGATTGAGATCGAGTCCGAGGCTGCCAGTGAAACCTAACATTATTTTGATACTTTCACTGAAATGGAAAGTGCAGAAAGGATTTAATGAGCGTAAGACAATCTCTCGTTGCTCAGAGAAAGTGTTCCTATACTAAGATTTTAGGAGTCACTACTAATTCCAGGTTAAACTTTATCTCAACACAAATTCTATATAAAGTTAAACTTGAATTCAAAATAGAAAATTAAAATTCGAGTTCTACATACTTTTTCTCTATGTAGAAAGAGAACCTCCCCGTGCTGAAATGCATTGTATAATGTATCGACTATAGCCAGAGATATTGTCAAAAGCATCACATTTTGGAAATATTAAGAGGATTTGGCATTTTTAGTTAATGTAGGCCATTATTATTAGGTAACGTTTATTATTAAATTACAATTAATTTGCCCCGCAATAATTTCATAGCACATGACCGCATAACTGACACGCTGATGATAATGAAAGTTTACTACTCATTGAATTTTTTTTTTAGAACAGGTCTGTTAATTTATACAATTAATTAATAGGTGTATAATTAAAATAATTAACACTGCTGACCTCAATGAAAATCAAGAGCAGCTTTATTTCTAGCATTGACTTTCAAAAACAACCTGTTTAACACCATTCTTTTTTTTCAGTATGTATGGGCCACAAGAGACATATTAATGGAATAACTGATGTGCCGTTATCAGCATATGTTGAAGTAGATTACTCTCATGTTGTATTTGGGAGAATATGCGTCATTAATGCAGCGTTAAGACTTTCACTTTGTATAATTGACTAAGGTTAAGATGTTCTTCGGCGTAACTGTTGTGCAAAATTTCTTGGTTTAAAACCTATTTTGCGCTACCCCACTGGTCTGTAGGCTTCTTCTGATCATTCGATTTAAAATAACCAGCACATTTTTCATTCAGTCCTGTTGAAGCTTTCTGTTATGGTGTTATAATCCACCACAGTCTAATCAGACATTTTGCTGACGTACGTCTGCTTTGTGTGCCAAAACAGAGACCTGTGTCTTTAATGCAATTAAAACAACAAAAGACCAATAGAAAGTCGTTGTCAGACCTGATTGAAGAACTTAAAGCACTGGTATCATTTGTATTTTTTTTCTATTGTATTTATGTGTGCCAACGGTGATAATTTGGTTTATTTGTTTTTATTTATTACCTGACTTCAGTCGAGATATGTCAGTTGTTTACTCTCCTTTCAGACATAATCGACTTTTTCTGGGGATACTTGCCAAGACTTATTTTGTCATTTTATCTGTTCAAGAGCAAGAACACGTGAAATAGAGCTCACTTCAACATTCGCGCACTGTCTGAGAGAATCAGGGATCTAAATTGGCGTTGAGCCTTGCTTGAGTTTAACTTGAAGAGATGAAAACAGTACAGTAACTACAGTAAACAGACAGTACTACAGTAAACGAACAAACTAAATAAGAACATTAAGTTTACAATGACAAAAATGTCTTCCAAATACTGTACTGTGTGCCTTTTAACGCTGTGCCAATTTTTTTTTTGTTTTTTTTTTGTTTTTTACAATTTCATATTGAATTCGCTGCATTGTCACTACACTGTAAGACCTATACATGCCTTCACGTGTCAGATTTGTCTCATTTGATGGAGAAAAACTGATGCTGTAAGTGTTTATTGATATTGTTTACAACAACAACAAAATATCAGTCTTTTGTATTAATGTACCGTGTATCATATCATATCTCAGTGTACCAGTGTAACCATAACTTTGTCTTTGTGAACATAACATTGGTGAGATATTAAGTGCTGCTGTGATCAGCTTAGCTCACTGCCAAGTTTTCATTGTTTTTTTTTTTTTTTGTACAGTGATCTTGTAAAGTCTTATCCTCTGATTGTATATATTTGTTTTTACATAATTTTTATATTTCTGTATGTTTTTATACATTTTTTATTTTTTGTACAAAAGTGTTATGAGTAATATCTGAAGTAACTTCCACTGGTTTATTCTGGTTTATCACTGGTGTGTCTGTACATTCTGGAATGTGATTTCAACTCTGCATCAAAACTTTTTAAATCTTTTTCGTTTTTGAAACTGTCAGTTCCTGGTTTTGACACTAGAGGACATTCCAGCACTGCTTATAAGCACTGCTTGTAGTACACACTTAATGTATGAATGAAATATTAAGCAATTTAAAACAAACATTTGATGAGGTTTTTACAGAGAAATACATGGGTAAACAATAGTGAACAATAATAACCATAATAAAAGCTGTGATATTAAGAAAAAAAAAAAAAAACACTGATTCCGTATTGCTCTTATTGCTCAGGATGCTAAGCAAGGATAGCATTTTTTAAGTCAAGACTAGCTGATTTATAATTTCAGGAATTGTGAGAGAGCCTATTTACAATAAGTGAAAATAGCATATTTTCTTAGTGATAGATATTATTTACATTAAGTTATAATAGCATTTATTTGTGATATATTTACAGTAAGTGCAAATAGCTAGATTCTGTTTATAGGTTACTATGTTAAAATATGATATTCTGCTAATTACTTATTGCAAACAGTGGCAATTATCCTCAGCATTGTATATATTATAAAACAATATGTAATAAAACAGACCCCCACCTCCGCGCCTATGCTTGTGAAGTTGGAACTGCCCCACTTTATAGAAGCAGACACAGGTGTAGGTCACTCTCACAGGAAACAGTCCCCGCTGCACACATCTGAATATATGGGTTGAACTTGTTCTGGAACAGTGTTGTAAATAAAACCTAACCATTCATTTTAGTTGTGTCCTCTTTTGGAAGGTCTAACAAAGTAGTTTGGTTTTCAGAATGAAACACGTCTCCACAACATGGCAGCAGTGGCAACACTACAGCGAGAATCAAAGTTACACCATCTTTATTTGTGTGAACATTTGGGCGCCATTATGCTAATCTTCCCACAGCGTGACGTAGACGCTGACTTTACAGATCTTCATTATGCACCAAGAGCTTGTAATATTCCAAAGAGAAAGGTAAAATGTTATTAGAACATCATATGAGCCCTTTAAAATGCATTTAGTTTCTTAGCAGCACTGATCATTTATGTTAGTTACTCCACCAAACTGATTAAAAATCCTGAAATTAACCGCTAATTATTATCTGCATGGCATCATAAATATCACAAGAGTAAATACATTACATACATCCACATACATTTATTCTTAAGACAAATCCCAGACACTGACAGACAAAAACAGGATATGATCATTGAAACATCTGTCAGATCAAACTAAGTTTTTGTTAGAAATAACTTCTGTTTCTCTTGCTAAAGCTGAGAACTAGCAGAGCTCGTCCACAGGGTCACAACATGAGTTCATAAGATCCTGGATTTGTAACGAGATACAGATACCCTTTAACATCAAGTTTATATTACACAGACACAATGTGTGTGATGTTTTTTTGATTGGAGAGATTTTTTATTTTTATTTTTATTTTTTTTTGCAGAGAAGAAAACTGTGTCAGACTCTTAAAATCATATGGCTAGAAATGGAAAAACACCCTTCTACCACATGCTATGAACTATTGACACCTTAGACACAAACTCAAGAACATACATCAAACACATATACAGCAGCAGACACTTTCTCATGCAGAAGATGTTAGTCTACCAAACCGCATTTCACAGGCTGAAGCAGAGTTCATCTAGACTTGTTCTGATGAACATTTTACATTTATGGTATGCAGATATACATGTCTTCAATTCAATTTAATCCCAAAAATGAAAATTCAGTTATTTACTCAGCCCCGTGTCATTCCAAACCCATTAGACTTTTGTTCATCTTTATTTTTGTCCATTTAATGAACATTTTCAAACTTCAAAAAGTCATAAAAGTAATCCATATGATTCAATGCGGTTTAATGTAAGTCATTATATGATTAACAGATTTAATTTAAACTTAATTTATATACAAACACTGATCAATGCACATACATAGAGCTCATTATAGTTTCATATTTCAATAATTTGTTCAGAACATAAAACATAGATGACATATCAAATGTTTAAACTGAGAAAATGTATAATTTTAAGGGAAAATTAAGTTGATTTTACATTTCATGGTATAAACTCAAAAAAGTTGGGAAAAGGCCATGTTTACCACTGTGTGGCATCCCCTCTTCTTTTTATAACGGTCGGCAAACTTTTGGGGACATCTGTTTTGTCACATCTTCCTCTTTATGATGCACCACAAGTTTTCTATGGGTGAAAGATCCGGACTGCAGGATGGCCATTTCAGTACCCGGATCCTTCTTCTACGCAGCCATGATGTTGTAATTGATGCAGTATGTGGTCTGGCATTGTCATGTTGGAAAATGCAAGGTCTTCCCTGAAAGAGACAACGTCTGGATGGGAGCTTATGTTGTTCTAGAACTTTTCAGCATTGATGATGCCTTTCCAGATGTGTAAGCTGCCCATGCCACACACACTCATGCAACCCCATACCATCAGAGATGCAGGCTTCTGAACTGAGCGCTGGTAACAACTTGGTTTGTCATTGTCCTCTTTAGTCAGGATGACAGTGTCCCAGTTTTCCAAAAAGAACTTCAAATTTTTATTCGTCACAGAACAGTTTTCCACTTTGCCACAGTCCATTTTAAATGAGCCTGGCCCAGAGAAAACGCCTGTGCTTCTGGATCATGTTTAGATATGGCTTCTTTTTTTTACCTTTAGGGCCCAATTTTAATGATCTAAACACAAAGTGTAAAGCGCACGGCACAGGTGCACTAAGGGTGTGTCCAAATCCACATTTGCTATTTTAACGATGGAAAGACGGTCCATTTTTGGAATATGTTGTCCCTATTATCTTAATGAGTAATGGGCGTAACATTCAATAAACCAATCAGAGTGTCATCTCCCACTTCCTTTAAGAGCAAGACGCGCTCAAGTGAAGAAACCGATCTGCTCGTGCGCAAAGTTAAAGCGCACGAGCAGATCATCTACAGGACAAGCAGGAATCCACCAAAGGTCCGCGTGATGAGTCAGTTATATATATGTGTGTGTATTGGCACGATTGTTCAATTAATTAACCAGTTTCATTCATCATTATAAGTAGAAATAGGCTGAATTGCAAATAGGTAGCCTAATTCTAATGCATGCAATGACTATCCATCAAATGCATTTGCTAATTAAACGACATGGTGCTGGAAGGAAAAATACGAACAGCGCCAGACTGAAACTAGCAAACACACTTGCGCTGCGCCTCGTGTCGCATTGCGCCTGGTGTATGATAGGGTCCATAAAGTTTTAGCTGGCAGCGGCGAATGGCACGGTGGATTGTGTTCACCGACAATGTTTTCTGGAAGTATTCCTGAGCCCATGTTGTGATTTCCATCACAGTAGTATTCCTGTATGTGATGCAGTGCCGTCTAAGGGCCCGAAGATCACGGGCATCCAGTATGGTTTTCCGGGCCTTGTCCCTTACGCACATAGATTGTTCCAGACTATCTGAAACTTTGGACGATATTATGCACTGTAGATGATGATATCTTCAAACTCTGCAGTTTTTCTCTGATAAACTCCTTTCTAAAATTGCTCCATTATTTTTCACCACAGCATTGGGGGAATTGGTGATCCTCTGCCCATCTTGACTTCTGAGACTTCCTTATAGTTACATTGAACTTTTCTAGCCTCTTATTGCTACCGGTCCCAACTCTTTTGGAATGTGTAGCTCTCATGAAATCCAAAATAAGCTAATATTTGCCATGACATTTCAAAATTTCTCACTTACAACATTTGATATGTTATCTATATTCTATATTCTATTCTATTCTATTCTATTCTATTCTATTCTATTCTATGTTATTTATAATCTTGTGAATAAAATATAAGTTTATGAGATTTATAAATTATTCCATTTTTTTTTTACTCACAATTTGTACAGTGTCCCAACTTTTTTTGGAATCGGATTTGTATTAGCATCTAGTTCAAAGCTTGAAAACAACATGTACATTTTTGTTAACATAATGCTAGCAACACGGTAATCAAGTAAACATTTTGCTAAAACATGCTAGTAACATGCTAACCATATAAGTATGACATTGTCAAAATGCTAATTGTGTTTGCATCATGCTAACAACATGCTTACTTCATTAACATCATGCTAGAGGCAAGGTAAATGTGTTAGAATCATGCTAGCAATGTGCTAATACTGTTAGCACCTTGTTAAAAACGTTAGAAATCATTTTAATATGATGCTAGCAGCATGGTGGTAATTCTTACCAATCTGAAAACTCATCCATAGACTCTTGGTGTCTCAGGAGTTTTTAAGGGTATTTGGGACTTAAAAGATTGATCATCTTCTCATGTTGACAGTTGCATACATCACATGACTGTTCTCTTTAACTTTCTATACAAAAAAAAAACAAAAACATATTGCACAATTTATAATACTGATAACAAATTAATGAAGTAGCAAAATTGTTAATCTTTCTAAAGTAAACATTTTCTTTAAAGGGGTGGTTGATCACGTGGAATGAAAACGATCCTCGTCTACACTAGCGTTTCTGCTGTTTCAGAAACTATCTCACACAACCTAAAACGGATGTCACATGACCATACATGCAGGTACAGCTATGGATATGAATAGGTAGATTACCTATTATGGAGCGATAAAATGGGGAATCTACATATACATCTATGGATACAACTATTGCTCATGATGTTATTGTTTACAAGGATACGCAAAGCGAATAATTTCCAAAAGTCTCAGTTTCGGTTAGTTTACACTGCAATGCAACCCGGGAGTTTTCAAAACTAAAACAGGGTCTACAGGGTTTTCAGAAGTCTCAGTTTTGGGGGGTTGAAAATGCCGGAGTAGTGTAAATGATAGGCGTAACTGTAGCAAAAGTAATGCGTTTTAAAACGAAAACACACAAGTGTAAACAGGGCCTAAGAAGCCCCTCCCACAAAAATACACAAGAGACTCAGATTGGTTATCTGGCCTGTGTCACGACTCTGTCCAGAAATGTCACACCCCCTTACCATTACTGGTAGTTGCATGTTCTCGGAGGTAGGGTTTATGTAGATTTCAGGGTTTGTGATGTCCCCGACCCGGGAAGTCCCTAGCAGCCTTTTTTTGTAGTCCTTAAATAGCCAAAATATCTCCCTTTGCATTGAACTTTGAGCATAGTTACTTTGCAGATGATGTTTATGCTCTAACACCAACATTACACAACTAAAGTGAAAAACGGAAATCATAATCAACCATTCCTTTAATATCAAATATTGAAATCAAGGTACAAAGATGTCCCTTTGAGTTTACTACACAAATGACAAGCTGTTGTAACTCAAAAAGGTTTTTTTTTTTTTTTTTTTTTTTTTTTTCTGCTAGTTTATTATGATCTGCACGAATGTCTGTGAAAAATGATGGACAGTGTAAATGCTGCCCTCATGTTATAAAGAAGAAAACTAAGGCATTAGTTTGTTGTTTTGGTTTTGTTCATTTATTTATTGTTGTTGTGATAAAGAGTCTTGTATGCTAATATGCAATAGAACTAGCAAATGACAACACAAACTAAGTCATGTTGTAATCTTTTTTTAATTAATATGAGGAAATATGGTTTCAAATATCTGATGCTGTGGTGTTTGTATGTAATAGGTCATTGATCACAGACAAAACACACACATCTAAATCTGACTTTGTGCAAAACATAGCACAAAGCCTAAATGCAGAGATTAAAATCTTACCAGTTTGTGTGAATTCCTTTCGAAGAATGTTGTCTCAGCATAAGTTATTTCTTCACAAGTCTGAACTATTTAAAGAACAACAAAAATAGAAAACACTGTCTTAAATAGATCTTTTTCTTCACACACACACACACACACACACACACACACACACACACGCGCGTGCACACACACACACACACACACACACACACACACATATATATAGCATTTATGAATTTGACAAAACGGTTCACCCATACATAAAACATCTTCAGCAGAGAATGCACTAATTAAAATTAGAACAATATTCTTGACCAATAATTTTCATTAATTTTCATAAAAATGTTCCTTTGAAC
This sequence comes from Carassius auratus, assembly GCF_003368295.1. NCBI lineage: Eukaryota > Metazoa > Chordata > Actinopteri > Cypriniformes > Cyprinidae > Carassius > Carassius auratus. The sequence goes on along the minus strand of NW_020527591.1, from coordinate 154,857 downwards.
ACCAGCAGAGGGCTGAATCTTTAAACAGCCCTAGATATCCTATATATCAGTTGATTAAAATGTTTAGAGTACAGTTTTATAACAAACAGTAAAAACAGGAGGTACCACTTGCCTTCTGTATCAGTTTTTGTATATTTCCTGTAGGTCCAGAAGATCATGACTGCAGCAACAATCAACAGAGATCCAGCAGCAGAAGTAATTACCAGCACTTTTAGAGCTGAGTCTTGTTGTGAAGGAGACTCTGGGTCAAGTGCTGTACAGTAAAAGACAGAAGTGAATGTGTCTGACCTATAACAAAAGAAAGAGATCAGATCACAAAACCACTGCTGTACCTGAACATGTGAGACAGAGCTGAGTTGAGTCCAGATGTTGAGTCTGGTTGCTGATGGGATTGTTGAGCACACAGCTGTAGCTGTTTTTATCCTGATATTCCACCTCCAGAGGTAGAGAGAGACTGATGCTGAGATCAGACACACTGATGCTGGACAATAAACTGTTTCCTTTGTACCAGGAGAGAGTCACATGACCCACATTCACCACTGAACACACCAATGAACAATTCTGCTCTGAGGATGAGGATGAAGATGAAGAACAGTTTGAAGAGTCTCTGCTGATGACAGGAACAGACAGACGAGCTGAAAACATGAGAATAAAGACGTGGATAAATCTTATCAATCTTATTTTTGGTTCAGTGTTTTGAGTTAGTGTGTATGTGATCTCAATATATAGAATTATTTAATATGTAAATAGTTAATAGAACAAGAATATGTGATTGTTTGAACAACAGAGATGTATAAAGTACTAGAGAACCATACTTGAGTAAAAGTACAAGTGCTCTATCAAAAAAGTGACTTGAGTAGAAGTAGAAGTGCTCTTTAAGCACCACACTTAAGTAGAAGTACTAAAGTATTCAACATTTTTTGTACTTAAGTATCGCAAGTAGTCTATTTTAAAATTTACTACTCAAGTACTGAAAGTAAAAGTAGAAGTATTGTGTTATGTAGCTATTAAAGAAAGTAGTCAAAAGTTTGAACATATTGTTTTTAATATTTCAAATGATTAACCTAAAGGACAATCACAATTCCTTTGACTGTAACTTCTTGTAAAAAAAGGTTACTAGGGTTAGTTAGCCCAATTTGCAAAATGATGTCATTAATAACTTACCATCATGTTGTTTCAAACCCATAAGGCATCAGAGGGTCATTTAGAATTTTTTGAAGCATGACAATACATTTTGGTCCAAAAATAGCAAAAACTACGACTTTATTCAGCATTGTCTTCTTTTCCGTGTCTGTTGTAAGACAGTTAAAAACAAAGCAGTTTGTGATATCTGGTTCGCGAACGAATCATTCGATTTAACCGGATCTTTTTGAAACAGTCCACCAAATCGAACTGAATCGTTTTAAACGGTTCGCGTCTCCAATACGCATTAATCCACAGATGAATTAAGCTGTTAACTTGTTTAATGTGTCTGACACTCCCTCTGAGTTAAAACAAACCAATATCCCAGAGTAATTCATTGACTCAAACAGTACACTGACTGAATTGATGTGAAGAGAGAACTGAAGATGAACACCGAGCCGAGCCAGATAATGACTCGTTCACGAGTCAAGAACCGTTTCTGTCAGACGCGTCTGATTCGTGAACCGATGAGCTGATGATACTGCGCATGTGTGATTTAGCGTGAAGCAAACCGACACACAGAGCGTCTGGAACCGAACTGATTCTTTTGGTGATTGATTCTGAACTGATTCTGTGTTAATGTTATGAGCCCAGGTGCAGTCAACGCCAATGACGCCATTGCATCGAGCGCAAAAGAATCGGTGAACTGTTTTCTTCAACTAGTTTATTGAATCGAACTGTCAGAAAGAACTAACGTTACTGGTCATCCGAGAACCGATGCAACCGGTTCTTGACTCGTGAACGAGTCATTATCTGGCTCGGCTCGGTGTTCATCTCTCTCTTCACAGCAGTTCAGTCAGCACGCGCAGCAGCGTCTCGCTTGATTCGCTCAATGATGTGCCAGCTTCATCAAACCTGCCATCTACAGTTCTGGCAGTGGTTTGTAATGGAATGATTCGTAACATTATTATAATTGTAACGAGTAACGATGCAGCACATAAAAAAAAATATCGGAGTAAAAGTATTAAACTCAGCGAAAATATGTACCGAAGTAAAAGTGGAAGTAGGAGAAAAAAATAATACTCTAGTAAAGTACAGATACCGCCTTTTAGTACTTAAGTACAGTAGTGAAGTAGTTCTACTTCGTTACTATACATCTCTGTTGAACAAATTATCTTTACTCACCATAGACTGAAACACTGAATGTTTTTGATGTCAGTTTCGCTCCAGTTATTTCTAGTTCATAATCTCCAGTGTGTTCAGTTGTGATGTTTTTGATGGTTAGAGATCCAGTTTGATGATCCAGCTTCAGTCTGTCTCTGAATCTCTCAGTAGTATCATCATATGTGAAATTTTGCTTTTTTCCTTTAATTATAGCTATTTGAGTCTTTTCAAATGTCCACAGTATGTCGTCCTCTTCATCCTTTTCAATGTCATCAGTGTTTAGTGTGACAGAATCTCCCTCCATCACATACACTGACTGTATTTCATTTGTTTTAGTCCCAAACACACCTGAAGAACATTAACATCACCAAATTAAAGCTCCTAATGGTTTCTAAAGCCTGAAACCAACTGTAGATTGAATCGGTTAAATATGAACTGAATAACACCCAAAGCAGCAAAATGAAAGGTGAGACACATAAGCATGAAACAATAATTTCATCTTTTTTTTTTTTAATTACCTAGTAAAATCAATGTGTGATGTTACTTAATATACTGTGAATATATAATACTGTATAATTACAACTTGAAAGTTTATTTCTGCTTTATAATGTAAATAAATGGGACACTGAGAATCGGCAGATAAAACAGCCTCACTGAATCTTCACTTAGGATTCTCAAACCTTTTTTCCAATTAATTTCCATGATATTTATAGATATTTATGATTATCGCAGCAGTATTTCAAAAATTTTTTTTTATTTTTATTATTTATATATATATTTATATTAAGATATTTAAAGTTACAAAAGACGACCGGAATTTGAAAGTGGTTCAGTGGTGGTTTTGGCTTTCTGAGCAAGAGACATTTACATTCACAATAGAAGGCCTGCAAATATGAATTTTAAAATTGCAATTAAAACAGAGAACTGAATTCAGAGTAAATCTCATAATATAATCATCTGGTATATATCAGTAGAAATCTGAAAGAAATAAAGTAAATAAATTACACCATCAAAATGCTTTTATAACTTACCCGTCAGACTTAACCAGCAAAAGCAGAATAAAACAAGTGTGTGAAACATTTTCTTTAATGATTCACTGAAAAGTCCGATCTAATGTCCGTGCTGTCTGCTGGAAACATTCAACCTGTAATTCTGGTGAGTGAATCCTCCCCTAACAGAGTCTGACGCCCAGTTCACATTTTCAGAATATGTGTGTGTGTGTATGTGTGTGTGTGCGTGTGTGTGTGCGTGTGTCTGTGTGTGTGTGTGTGTGTATGTGTGTGTGTGTGTGTGTCTGTGTGTGTCTGTGTGTGTGTCTGTGTGTGTCTGTGTGTGTGTGTGTGTGTGTGTGTGTATGTACACGGGCACAGACACACACATCACCACCTTGGAATTGTAAGGTCCTATCTGAATTCTGAGTGGTTTTGAGATTTTGAGCTTTAAAGTTTTTGCATTCCATATGCTTTATAGATGTAACCATTTTGTTTTCTAACTGAAAAGTCAGTAAATGAAAAAAAGAGAAAAAAAAAAAAAAAAATCACGGTCTAAATAAGAATATGTGAATAACTCAATTTTGACAAAAATGTCGGATAGAACCTTATAATTCTAAGGGGAAATATTTATATTTGTGTGTGTGTGTGTGTGTGTGTATGAATGCTCATATGAACTGTTCATAAAGGTGTAGTCAGTTGTTGTGCATGGAAAAACAAAGTTAAAAAAGTAACCAAGTGTCTGCACCTTACATTACCAGTCCTAAGTTCAGCTTCTGAGTAAAAGCGAAAGCTGCTGCGGTCGGTTTTCTTCAGAAACGTGGTTTGATCTGCTGGATGGACTGACATCTTTTGCATGAAACAACTGTTATGTAGAGCATGAAGTCTGTAGGTGAAGGGCTTCTTCCTGCTTTTATGCACAACTCTGACACTGTAACCTACAGAACCATCACGAGAAAGTGTAATAGAAACACAATGATCATATTTAAGTCATATTTAATATTTTCTTTTCACATTTTATTATAAAAAAAATGAATACTGAGTCCGTACATTGGGAGCAGTTTTAGAGCAAACTCTATGTGTAGCTGTGGCATCTGTGGCAAAGTCTGCATCGATGCAACAGCCCACAGTGAAAGAGGAGATGACACCTCACACAGTCAAACTGGGACAGTCAAACTGTAAATGATTAAATAAATGCAATGGTTTGAATGGAAATACTTTTGTCCCACTATCCCAGGAATTCAGTCAGTTGTTGCATCCTAATTAGCAGGATATCTATCCTAAACAGTATTCAAGATTAGACTTAATGTGTCCTAAATCATATCACATTTAAATGATTATCCTCAAAGTACATTGATTGTCTACTGTTTCATGTGAAATCGGCACATGGGCAATCTCAGAGGTGCCATAGAATCCCTTAAATCACATTTAGAAGGTGTTTGAACACAGTTTAAGTGTGTGTGCCGCAGCGTGTGAAAACAACCAGCCTATAATGATAAAAATCCACTCACTCATTATTTTATAATACCAAAAAATCATAAACAGTCTCTCCACAGGAGCAGTTCCAGATTTCTCACTACTATGACATTATAGTCAGTCAAAGTCCTGCCCATTTGTGATGCTCTCTGCCCTATTAGCAAATACACAGTCCTGAGTGAGAAGCAGCAGTCTGCCATTACTGTTCTCTTGCTGTAGCTGCTGGAAGTACAATGTCAGTGCCAAAGAGCCATTAAATGTGTCATGTGTTGGGATGCACCAATGAAAACAGAAGTCTCCATAGACTACTGAGGAACGGTGGTTCATTTTAATTTTCTAAGGAAATGTACAGGTAAAAAAAGGGAAAAGTTACACCGGACTAGACTGCCTCAAAAACAAGGGTCAGTTCAACGCTGGAGTTGTGATTCTGAAAGAAGGATCGATACCAATGCTCATTCTCATTTAAAGGGAAAATACAATTAAAAAGAGCATTTTGGCTCATTCCCTAAAAGTGGCAACTTCAACAAGCTATAAAAATGATCTGTGGGGTATTTTGTGGTAAAACTTTGCATACACACTCTGGGGACATCAGAAAAGAATTGTAAATATTGTATCAATGCATTCTATGACAGCTTTAAAATAAAAGGGCTGCTCGATATTACAAATGGGCTATAATGTCTATATTAACTGGCGCATTTTCAAGTGTTTGTGTTGAGTGTGGAAGGTGAATAGCAGATCACTTATATTGCATGACAGTTAACTTGGAGGCGCCGGTGCGATCACAATCTGTCAGGGGCGCCCCCCAGTTGTGGCCAAAATCTGGCCAGCCTTAGAACTATTTTACAGTGGGTACTATTCATTTAAATGCATCATGTACATTCACAATTGTTCACAAAGTGAAAGAAAAGAACATTTAGCACTTGCTGCAGCCACGAAAAAAGATTGGTAGATTGGTGCCACCAGAGTCGCTAGCTGTTTCACTGAACTTCTTAAGCATTCTTTATTGTTATGATTTTAAAATACTCCAAATCTCATGAAAATCACATACCAATTATATAGGCTACTATTGTAATTGTGAGTTTATTACCTTCATGTTGGTGTTTAGAAACATTTCTCTGGGTTTGTTGTGGACAGACACAAATTGGTAAGGGAAGATTCGGAAAAGATAGTCATAACAGCGATTGCACAAGAGCAATGTTCTGAAAGCCTGCACTGTCTAGTTAGCAGATGTCTTCACCAACATCTTTAACCTCCCTGTAGTGTTGATAAATGTTATTTCATAGCTGATAAATGCTATAGCCCTTTAAGGGTGATGTTACATGGGAAGGTGGGTGTGGTCGGGGTACACCAGTGTGCACGAGTGTAAGCCAGGGAGAGAAGGAAAATAAACGAGGAACACGTTTGGTTAAATCCAGTCTGTATTGTGTCAGTTATTGACAAATCTACATGGTGTCAAAAGAGGTCGAACATGGCACAAGGTCTCCGCCGTATTGATCCGCTCATCTTCGACGAGCACATTGCTGACAACTGGAGCAAATTCGAAAAAGAATGGCACATATATTGCAATGCTGGTCTATCAGACAAATCAGAAAAGGTGCAGGCGTACACTCTGCTGAATTTAGCGGGCCCGGACGCTGTGGAGAAATCCGAGGCTTTCACGTTTGCAGAGGGAGAGGACAGAGAAGATCCCGAAGTATTACTGAAAAAGTTTGCAGAACTCTGCTTGCCTACAAAGAACATTATAATGGACAGACACGTCTTCAACACGACTAATCAAAAACCTGGTGAGTCCATTCAGTCGTATGTTTCCACTTTAAAGTTACTCGCAAAAAAATTTGATTTCAGAACTTTAAATGACGAGCTAATCCGTGACCGCATAGTTTGCGGGATTGAAAGTGACGGCGTGCGGAAACAGCTGCTCCGCGAAAAAAACCTGACGTTGGACTCTGCAGTTAATATATGCCTGTTATATGAGCAATTTGAAAAGAGCACAAAAGAACTGAAACACGAGACTGAAGTATGTGCAATACAAGAGCGCTGCATCAATTGCAACAGATATCACGTCCCTGATAAACTTAAGTGCTCTGCTTTCAATAAACAGTGCAACAACTGTGGAAAATGGAACCATTTTGCAAAATGCTGTAGATCAACTCCATCATACAAAACGGTGCCACAGTCACAAACTCGTGATTACCATCCCAAACGAACTACTGCACAATTCAGAAACTATAAGCCTAATCAGGTGAATGAATTAGGCACGAATCTGGATGCCCCTGAGGACACCTTCTATTGTGAGACAGTGGATGATGTTTCGCAGAAAGGTGAAATATTCACAACAGTGCAACTGACTCACGGGCTTGGCCAATTGAAACTGAAGGTGGACACAGGTGCCAAGTGCAACGTTATATCCGCCCACCAGTTACATCTCATCGCACCCTCAGCTCACATAAACACTACTGAAAAAGTGAATCTCATTGCATATGGTGGGCAAACCATCAATACTGAGGGCACAACTATACTAGATTGCGAACAAGGCCAACTAAAATTCCATGTGGTAAATCGCAATGTCAGACCACTACTAGGATTGCAAGACAGTATAGCTATGGGTTTGATACAGTTAGGACCACATGTGCATGCTGTACAAAACCAAGAACCAGAGGTACAAGAGTTCAGTGATCTGTTTGACACCACAGTGCTTGGCAAACTGCCTGTTGTTTATCACATGCGATTAGACATGTCAATAGCGCCCTCTGTCTTTGCACCTAAGAAAGTGCCCATAGCAATGAAAGGGAAAGTCATGGCAGAGCTTGAGAGAATGACTACATTGGGTGTAATCACCCCTGAAACCGAAGCCACTGAAAGGGTGTCTGCCATGGTCGCTGCCAAAAAGAAAGATGGCTCTGTAAGGATCTGCATAGATCCAGTGCATCTCAACAAGGCACTCCTAAGGCCCCACCATCCACTGAAAACCATTGAGCAGGTCATCGCTGACATGCCGGGTGCCAAGGTTTTCAGTATTCTCGAAACAAAATGTGGATTTTGGCAAATCCCCTTGGACGAGGCATCCTCGAAGCTGACCACATTCATGACACCTTTTGGCAGGTACAGATTCCTGCGCATGCCGTATGGAATTTCCACCGGCAGTGAAGTGTTCCAGCAATCCATGGAGCAGCTCTTTGATGCACAACAATGTCAAATTGTGGTAGATGACATACTAGTCTGGGGCTGCACACTACAGGAACATGATGAGCGACTGAAACAGGTACTCCACAAAATCCGCAGCTGTAACATGAAATTAAACCCCGACAAGTGCAAATTTCGTGTCACCTCAGTTTCCTACATAGGCCATCTCCTGACTGCTCATGGCGTCAAACCCGACCCCGACAAGACCACAGCTATTCGCCAAATGCCAAAACCTGAGGACAAACAGGCCTTACAACGATTTCTTGGTATGATCAACTACTTATCAAAATTCATTCCACAATATAGTGATGTTACAGGCCCCTTACGTGAACTGTTGAAGCAGGATGTGGAATGGTCATGGCATGAGCTGCAGGATGCCGCTTTCCAAAAGCTGAAGGACGCTGTGTCCAGTCCCCCAGTTTTGCAATACTTTGATGTCACCACACCTGTCATCCTTTCAGCTGACGCATCCCAACATGGACTGGGTGCTGTGTGTCTTCAGCAGGGCGCTCCTGTTGCATTTGCTTCACGCTCCCTAACGCCAACTGAATCTCGGTATGCCCAAATCGAGAAAGAAATGTTTGCATTAGTATTTGCAACTAAGAAGTTCCACGACTTCATCTATGGTCGACCTGTCACCGTGGAAACAGATTACCAGCCCCTCATCACAATCTTAAAAAAGCCGTTACACACCGCCTCAGCACGTCTTCAAAGTATGATGCTCAAGCTCAAACGTTACAGTCTCAACGTGATTTATAAACGGGGCAAGGAACTCTTTGTCGCTGATGCCCTATCACGTGCTCATCTCCCCTCCACTGACCCTCCCCTTTCGGATGACCTGCTAGAGGTTATGACACTTCAAGTTCTCTCATCACAGCGGACAGAGGAACTCCGAACTGTTGTAAAATCTGATCCCACATGCCAAAGACTGGTTAACATGATAATGCATGGCTGGCCGAACTCCTTCAAAGAGCTCTCACATGACCTCCGCCCATTCTTTTCCATGAGAGAGGAGTTTGTTGTTGATGATGGACTGATTTTTCGAGGACAGAGACTCTTGATACCACCATCGCTACAAAGTTACTACGTGACTCAGCTACATCAAGGCCATCCAGGTCTGGCGGCCACAAAACGCAGGGCAAATGAAACAATGTACTGGCCCACGATGCATGATGATATGGAGAGAGCAATCTCTCGTTGTGGACCTTGTAACGCCCTTAGACCACATCAATCACATGAACCGATGCAACCACACAATGTCCCTGATCTTCCTTGGATGTTCACTGCGGCAGACATATTTGAATGTCATGGAAAAATGCATTTGGTTCTAGTGGACTCATTCTCCGGTTGGTTCGAGCTTGACCACCTACCTGACATGAGAAGTGTCACTGTAATTGCAAAACTTAAGAGACACTTTGCCATCCACGGCATTCCTCAGACGCTCATGACAGACAATGCACGGCAGTTTGTATGTAGTGAATTTTCTGGTTTTGCACATGCATGGGACTTTGAGCACATTCGTAGTAGCCCATATTACCCAATATCCAACGGGCTTGCAGAACGTGCAGTGCGATCTGCCAAGCATTTGCTAGAGAAATGCCATAGAGAGCACAGTGACATTCAGGCTGCTTTACTCCACCTGCGTAACCTTTCATGCACTGACCTGCCATCACCTGCCCAACTGCTCCTCTCTAGACGGACGAGAACTTTTCTTCCTGAGCTGAAAGACAGGCTGATGCCCTCTGTATGCAGCAACGTCCAGGCAGCTCTTATCAGGAGGAGAAAGGAAAGCAAAGCATACTATGACCGCAATGCCCATACCCTTCCACCCCTACAACAGGGTCAGACAGTAAGGATGCAGACGGCTCGCGGTTTTGACAAACTGGCAGTTGTACAGGGCCATGCTGCTCAACCTAACAGCTATGTGGTGACCTCTCAGGGCAGACAATACGTAAAAAAAAGACGTCTGCTCCTCGGTGTTCAAGAGCCTGCGTCCACTGATTGTTCAGAAGATGATTACAGGCCACTTCCATACTACCGCCAGGTAGCACTGACATCAGTCATCATGAAGAGCTTTGAACATCTAGTCAAATCCCACATCTGCTCCTCTCTACACACCCTGGAAAACCTGGACCCATTCCAATTTGCTTACCACCCAAACAGATCCACTGATGACCCCATTGCAATGTCCATACATTGTGCCCTGGAACACTTGGAGGGAAGAGACACCTATGTGCGGATGCTGTTCGTTGATTACAGCTCTGCAGTAAACACCATAATCCCTACCAAATGTATAGCCAAATAGAAAGATCTGGGTCTTACCAGTCACTTATGTAACTGGGTCCTGGACTTCCTAAACGGCAGACCCTAGGTGCTTAGAATTTGCAATCACAAATCCTTCTCACTCACACTCAGCACTGGTGACCCACAGGGATGTGTGCTCAGTCCTCTCTTGTACTCCCTGTTCCCTGAAGACTGCTCTATTAAGCATAGCTCATAGCTTTCAATGCCCACTTTTCCCCAGTGTTAACTATGCAAATGATAAATAAATGCCTCTAGACTAGTGACTCTTGAGAAAACAGCACTGGGAGCAGATTTACTCACCAGATTGTGTTAATCAGTGGAAAATGAATAGAAATTATGATTCTGTCTGAAGAAATTGGAAGTAAGCGTGTATATATCAATATTTCTCCAAGTATGCACACTTTTGGACTATAGACCCTTGTCACCGATGCTGTTCAGTGAAGCTCTGTGAACACAAATAAACTGCAGCAGACTCAACTGAATATGAATGCTTGTTATTATTCAAATCAAAACTCCATACTTTACTGAATTAATATTTTGCCCACCTTATGTAAATTAAGAAATTACTTTCACCGCAACCAAGTTTTATCAGTATAGAGTCTTTAATCGTTCTGATTATACAAAGTTTGTCCAGATCAAGTAAGAGGGATGTTTTAACGTGCTGTGAATGGGCTTTTTTTTCAGAGGTTAATCTACATATTGTCCTTCTATTAGGTTTTTGTTACAAGCTCTTGGTGCATAAAGAATATCTGTAATGTTCCAAATACTAAAGTCTCAAATCCAAAGAGATATTCTTTATAAAAGTTAAGACTTGTCCCCGCCCTCCTAGAATGTCTCGTTCTAACAAGCCCCCACATTTCTATTTTAGTATGTGGGAAGATTTGCATAACACCGCATAGATGTTTCATGCAAAGAAAGAAGGCGTACCTTTTATTCTCGCTGTAGTATTGTTGTTGCTTCCTCCACCATTTCGTATAGACGCTGTGTGTTTCACTGTGAAAGCTAAACTACTTTGAATGGCCTTCCAAAACAAGACAATATTTGCTTTGTTATGTCTGGAGCGGATCAGTGCTGGTCGCTGAGGAAATACATCAACTCTGTGCCTTGAATCACAGAATTGGCTTTCACCATGGACAAAACTTTGTTTGGCCTCCCAAAAGCCATTCAAATAATTTTTATATTACATTTATAATGGGTTTTATGTTTATGTCTTGTCGCTCCGGCCGCATAGGGCATCATAATCTGTTAAGGGGCATAACATTTCCCTCACGCACTCCAGGTATTCGGCCAATCATAACGCACTGGATAGCTGGCGGGGCATAGAGGAGAAACAATAATGTTAAGTCATGTACAAAATAATGGGTCTTATTCACTAAATATGCGTAGGCACAGATTTTTGCGTGAAATGTGCGTACGGACATTTTCACGAATAAATCATGATCAGTGTTTGGAATAACGGCGTTTAAAAGAACGGCGTTAGGTAACGACGTTATTTTTTCAGTAACGGGGTAATCTAACTAATTACTTTTCCCGTCGTTACAACGCCGTTAACGTTACTGAACGTTAAATGCGGTGCGTTACTATGCATTGATTTAATAAATTATGTATGCAATCTGAATGCACCCCTGGCTCACACAGCGAGTGAGCAGGTGGGTTAATAACGAAATAAGCGATTATGATTGGCTAAGGCAGAGTCATGTGTTCCATGGTAGCCAATCAGAGCCAGTGTTTTTACACACATGCCGGCACACGGGGCAGCGCCAGCGGCGCTAAACACACACACACACACGCAACAGCTACACAGAGATTCGCAGCAGCAGCAGAAATGGCGAGTCAGGAGCAATCCGATGAAAAGTTGGCATTTTCAAGGTGGAGATATAAGCATTACTTCAAATTAATTGTGGTCAAAGGCAAGAACGTGCATGTAATGTGTACATGTAATGTGTGACACGCATCTACAAAGCTAGTGGCCAAAACACTTTTCTTACAAAGATAATACTTGAAGTGCAGGATAAAACTCTTGCTGTCTGTTGACGTGCAGTAAATATCGAAAGTTATGTACTAACACCTGTCTGTTCTACTCATTTTAACTGACTTGTGAAAACTGCAAAAAAAAAAAAAAAAAAAAATTATCTGACATATAGCAATTATTATTTATTTATTTTTTTTACAGTAACACAAATAGTTACTTTCCCTGGTAACGAGTTACTTTTATCATAGGGTAATTCAGTTACTAACGCAGTTACTTTTTGGAACAAGTAGTGACTAACTATAGCTAATTACTTTTTTAAAGTAACGTTCCCAACAGTGATCATGATTCATCAAAAACGTTCGTACTAAAATTTATTCTAAATGTACGAAAAGATTCAAGAGCAACTTATACCACACGTACGCAATAATCATGTACAACCAGGGCCTTATAAGCATGTGTTAAGAACCCTACATATAATTAGATGTTATTGATAAATTATAATTACAGTTCCAATTTTATACCTGATCTATCCTTATATAAACGGTGATTAATGGGTCTCATCTTGTGTTTAGGGGCATGGCACACTTGGTACTGCTTGAAGACATCGCGGCGCGCGCTCTAAGGAGAGAGCGCGTCTTTAGAGAGCGCACAGATATGTTTGCTGAGAGTGACGAATGGCTGTTCAGTCGCTTTAGGTTGCCCAGAGAAGTCCTCATTGATTTATGCAACTCACTGGAACCACACCTAAGCCACATCACCAATCGCTCTCACCATATACCACCTTATCTCCAAGCCTGCGTTACCATAACCCATGCTTCTTTTTTACCTGTGCACGTTATGCCAGTGGATACAATTTTAAATAACAAATTTTTCCTTGCTTCCAACTCCGACAGCAAAACCTCACTTTCATTATCGTTAAAGTTATTTTTCTTTGTCTTTTGTTTCGGTGCCATAATTGTCTTACTTTCTCTGTACAAGTGCCGTGTTGTGGAAAGCCTTTATATGGAGCTGGTTTGGGCGTGAATTATGCTAATTACTAATGTCATGCACGCATGCGCTCATTTAGAAGACTCCAAATTCACTAACATAAGAACGAGTTTGAGAACAAGCTCATGTGCGTACGCACGTGTTGTGAATAAGGCAGAAAGTTATCGTGAGAAGTTCAAATGTGTGTGTAAATAAGAAAATTGTACGCAATTATTAGTGAATGAGACCCAATGTTCTTTTTATTAGCATCATATGACCCCTTTAAGGAAAAAAATCTACACTATTTAAAGAGTAGTTAATTGCTAATTAAAATTATATTATTATGTTAACCAGAAACAAAAGTGAATAAGATTAACACATTTTACACTGATTTTTTTTTTTTTTTTTCTTCTTTTGCTGTGGCCTCCTTTGGCTGCACCATTCAAATTTTCTGGTGGCACCACTGCCTTCTTTATGTGTACAGTATGTATACTGTTCAGTTGGCTTGTTTGGGGTCCAATTTCTCTTTATTTTTCTTTGTCAGATTTAAAAGTTGTTATACTTTCTAACCTTTCTTGTCAATTATAAACAACATGCTTAACTGAACTCCTAGCAAAATCTACTGCAAATATTTGAGTTGCTCCTCCCCTACGAAAATGTATTCTCACTCCAAACTTTTGATATAACTTGAGAGCCCTGATTTAGCACCTCACTGGATATATTATACAAAAAAAGAGTTTTGCTGAATGCAGTTGGTTGCCCTTGGGTTAAAATTATAATTTTTTTTTGTTGGGCTAGTCTAGATTTATACACTATGGCCTGGTTTCATAGACAGGTCTTAGCCTAAACCAGGATTAGGCCATAGGTCAGTTAGGACATTTAAGTAATTTTTATAAACATTACTTAGATTAAAGCATTACTGGTGTGCACATGTTTAAAAAAACAGTCAGTGCAAGTTTCTTTTAGTTGCAACAAGTCTAAGACTAGGCTTAAGCCTTGTCTGTGAAACCGGGGTTTTATTTATTTAACGACCATACAGGCATCTAGTGGTGAAAACATGTTATTATATATCAATATAATTTTGTAAAATGTTCTGGCCACCAGATATCTTATATTTGTCTGTTTGCATTGGAATATATAAACCTTTTCTCTTTTATTAACTTTGAATACTATACTAATTTAAAAAATAAATAATAAGAAGTGGTTATGAAGTAATTACTTATTCAAATAAATGCGTACTCAAGAGGGCTTTGTAGCCAACCCAATAATAAACTGTAAATGTGAAAATAATTGAAATATATATATATATATATATATATATATATATATATATATATATATATATATATATATATATATATATATATATATATATATATATATATTATTTCCCACTCCTTTAATCAGGGAACTAAGAAAATATCTATAAATATACTAACATAATTTATCTACACTCTTAAAAATTGTCCCGTTAAAAAACAGTAAGTAACTGGCAGCACAGTTGCCAGCAAGTTAATGTTAAATTAACAGTGTCTTGCTGTTGTTGAAATTTACAGTTTGTTACTGTTTTTGGAAATACAGCATAAAACTGTTATTTTATACATTAACAATAAATTACTGTCAAAAGCATTAACAGTTAGTTGATGTTTTTTTTTTTACTGTAAACTACAAATATGTTATTATATTGAGAAATGGACTGCTAAGAAAAAAAGGTGGAATTATTTTTCTAGATATTTCTTTGATTTTAGGAATTAACCCTTTGAAGTCTTGCTATTAAACCATGTTTTAATAAAACATACAGATATAGCCTTTGAAACATAAAATTCAACACAAAGTGTAACTTCAGATTTGTTTTATTAAAACTTGAAAACTTGAAAAAAAAAAAGCCACTTTAAATCACAAAATATTCTCAAAATTAGTGGCTGATGCAAGTGGAATGACTAAAACTTAAGCCTCAGAATAAACTTTTGTTTAACTGAATAAACAAAAAATGTACATAACATTTGAAAAAACTAAATGAGTGACTCAGCGAACTGCTGAGAGAATAATAATTACTAAATTATTAGTGAATAAGAGTTACTGAATGAAGAAAGAATTCAATGATGAATGAAGTCAAAATGTAGGTATTCAAGAATGAACACCTGAAAAAATTGTGCGACTAAACACACTAAAAACATGTTTTTGTCATGTGTGAAGAGTATGTGTACGGTGTGTGTGTGGTATGTCAGTGGATGAGTAAGTTTACTTATATGAAGTCCCACTCAAAGTCCATTAGTTTCTTAAGTAGACTGGCAACCCGAGTGTTGACTGATTTTTTTCTGTGGCCGACCTTCCCTGTCCGCTTTGATAGGACTTGTCCACCCTTGGTGCCTTTTTCAGGATTTATTCCAATGAAGCGCCTGAAAAACAAATGCATACATTCAGAATTAGTGTGGGTAAATTTTTCATAACAAGAATGTGAATAGAAATTATCATATGAATCTAAGCATCTAACCTCTGAATGAATTCCAACGTGGATGCAGCCTCAGCTTGGTACTCCACATTGAAATTGTAGAAAGTTGAAAACACAGCAGCAAGTCCAGACAAAAAACTTGGCTGGATGCCCTCACAGATTATTTGCCCCTCAAAACTAATCATCCATTTATGAATGCAGCTTCCTGGTTTTTCACCTAAAACATTTAAAAGAAAAAGCAATGTCAGACAGTCATATAACACAAATTTTCTACTGCCAGATTGCAAACAAATGCAAGGGAAACTGAAATGATTTTACCTAGTCACAAAGCCCTGTTCTTTTAACATAACATATACATTTCAAAATGCTGATTGTGGACTGGTCTGGACAGACACTGAAGTCAACATGTGCATTATACTGTGTATTGTGAAATAGTTGCTGCATTTTTTATGATTTATTTAACTCATTATTTTTGCTCTATACAGTTGAAGGATTAAAAAAAATAAAATTTAGTAATTAATCAGTCCCCCTCACTTTCAAAGAGTTTTAATTTTCAAAACACAAATGAAACTATTTTTAATATTCTTTCATCATTTCTGTTCATCCATTAAAAGTCCAGTCAAATCCAGCGTAAATGGAAACTCAAAACGTGCTAGCCTGACAGACCAGAACAAACCTCACATCAAGCAAGCATGTTTGAGCTTATTTGCTCTGTGTATGCTCAATAATGAATGTTTATACATGAATAAACTAATAAAATTCATCAATTTAAAAAAAACTTTATGAAACTTTTTGAAGCATCATTTTTTTTTTCAATCTTTCAATTGATTAACAAAAATGCTGAAAGAATTGTATAAATATATTCATTTGTTTTCCAAAGATGAATAAAAGTCTTAAGGGCTTGGAATGACATAAGTGTGGGTAAAAGATGGCAGAATATTTATTTTGTGTGACCTGTCCCTTTCAGTGTTGTACAGACGCATTTACCATGTTTTTTGAAATACAGGAAAAACATCCTTAATTGCTTATGTAATAAAATAGACTATACATTCATATAGTTCTATACATACCAAAGAGTATCAGTCGAGGAGTTGAAGGTAGTTCAAGTGTCCTTTCTACATCAGCTGCAGTGGAAGATGCCTAAGAAACAGTAACAATGATCAGGACACAGAGACAGAATACACTAACAATAATGACTTGTATGCATTTTTTAATTTTTAAATTAGGAAAGAGCATGTCTATTTCAGTTGGTGGGACTATAATACCATGGTGGAAAATAAACAACAACAACAAAAATCTTACATTTGCAAAAAGTATCAGCCCTTCCTGAGTCTCAGAGAAGTGAGCCATGAGAAGTTGGATGATGCAGAAGGAAAGCTCGAGGTCTGGCCGCAGAGAAATGACAGTCCTGACATCTGCATTGGTGGGTTTGCTGCTGAAGAACTCCACAATGGCTCTTCCACACTCTTCCATGGCAAGCTCAAGTGCACGCATAACTTTGATATCAGTCAGAAGTTCAAAATGAGCATAAAGCCCTTTCTGAGTGAAAAGGTATGGCCACTGCTTTCTTAAATCAGCGATGGTGGTTGATGGTAATATGTTTATTTGCTGCCGCTGGAGGCAAAAGGTTGTTTCCATAAGTTGCCTAACTTCTGCTTTTTCAACCCCATTTATTCCATCTCGACGGTATATCTCCTCCAGCCACTGACGCTTCTGCTCTACACTTTCATCTGTCTCCTCTGGTGGGACATCAGGCTGGAATCTGGTGCAGCCATATGTATCAGTAGGCCCTCTCTTTAGTCCATCACCAGATGAACGGTGTTGGCGAAAGCTGGTGGTGCGGTTCAGATTTTCAATTCGGTTTTTAATTTGAATTAACAGTGAGGTATAACCATTTCCTAGTACCTGACCATTGTCACGGAGATCAGCAAAACTTTGAGGATACTGGCGGATGATATTTCGGCATACTGTGACACATTGTCCGCGTGTTGGGTTTAGCTCATATTTCCTCATCTCATCTGCCAAAACTCTGACCATTTGTCGCCGTGCTGCTGGTGAAGGTCTCTTGCCATCAGCCACTGCTGAACGAATGTCCATAGGCATTGCAGTCCACGGAATCTGAAATGTCTCTGGCCATGCCTTTTTGATTTGGGAGGATGGACCGCAGTCTTCTGAGCTGCTAGATTCTTGATTTGAGAGTCCACTTGATGCACTGGAGCAAGGAAGGACTGAAGGCGAGCTGACTGATGGTGTAGGGGAAGTAAGAATTTGTAGGTCCAAAGTGACCATCTCTGTCTCTAAAATAGGTAAAGCAGAGGCAACTAACATATGAGATTAACCAAGTTTAAAATTATAATAAAAGAAGAAGAAGAAAAAAAAAAATTATCGCCTCAAAGGCCTGTAAATAAATCAAGTGAATAAATCAAATTTTGCAGGTCACATGCTAAATTTAGAACAATGTACATTTACAACTATTTACAACTATCAGTATCCATTAGTACAAAGACAACTGGGAAATATGCAGGAAGTCCTGGAAATAATCAAATATACTTGAAAAACAAGTAAGAAATAGGTTTCCTGTACTTAGAAGCTTTAAATTAGAAGTTTACTTTCAGAACAAATATTTACAGATAATGTACTTACCCTGTTGTCATCGAAAATTTTCATGCCTTTCTTTAAGTTGTAAAGAATTTTTTTTTTTTTTTATGAAAAATATTTAAAGAATTATCTCCATATAGTGGACTTCAATGGTGCTCACGAGTTTGAATGTCCAAAATGCAGTTTCAATAGAGCTTCAAAGGACTCTAAACGATTCCAGTCGAGGAATAAGGGTCTTATATAGTGAAATGATCTGTCATTTTCTAAAATAAAATCTGCAAAGATGTAGAACTATTTTGAATTGGTAGGAGAAAATGAGATGGGAGTTCTTCAACATACCCCAACTGTATTGACCGGGATTACACAAAACACGCATGTGCATGGCAGAGCTGGACAAGATGAGCATTTGAGGTTAAAAAGTATTTGTATTTTTTTTAAATTACCCATCGTTTTGCTAGATAAGACCCTTATTCCTTGGCTGGGATCGTTTAGAGCCCTTTGAAGCTGCATTGAAACTGCATTTTAGACGTTCAAATTTGCGAGCACCATTGAAGTCCACTATATGGAGATAATTCCTGAAATGTTTTACTCTAAAAACATAATTTCTTTGCAACTGAAGAAAGAAAGGCACGAACATCTTGGAAGACAACGGAATAAGTACATTATCTTTAAATATTTTTTCTGAAAGTGAACTACTCCATTAAAAAAGGCCAGTCAGAGCTACTGCTTAAGAATTAACTCTATATTGCAAAACTGTAATATTTAAATCCTTATTACCTTTTTTAAATGCTTCCAGAAGCTTCCGTAATTGAATGGCCGGCAGTAGGTCAGCAATATCTTCTTGATTCACATATTTCAGGTCTTGTGTAGATTCCAGACCAGAGTTTAATAGCTTGTCTATCAATGCCTGTAGAGTGTCTTTGGAAATTGTTGGCAACGTTCTGAGGATGATACCTCTCAGATCTTCATTCACAATGCTCATTGCACTACAAAGAGGGAAAAGAATGGTGAAGAACAATAAGTGCCATGCCATGAATTGCATACTGAGGTAGAGGGTAATAATCCAGTAGGTCCTCCTGGTTCACACAGTAGTAACAGCCCTTGATTGGTGTGATGCAGTGAACACCTACATCATGTAGACACAAAGCCTTATACCTTTCAGCGACGAAGTAGACTGCAGAGTTTTTATGATTGAGTATCATAATAATCTTACCAACTTCAAGCCCATCCTCATTGTTACTGATAACAACATGTTTTTTTTGTATTTGGTTCCTTTTACAGTTACTTCATGACCAATCAAAGTATTTTCAGGGCCAAAATCATAATTTGCTACTGATTCCCTGATGCTATCACTGTAGTCACATGGAAAAAACTCAGTTGCCTTTTCTATTACAATTGATGGTGGGAAGAGATTGCCAGCACTAAGATATGCTTGTAAAAGCTGGTGTCTTTCTGCAAGGCTTGAGCACACATTTTTAAAGTTACGCAGCTTTCTTGTGCACTGTTTAAAATATGTGTGCTTGCTTTCGAACCTCATAGTCCACAAACGAATAAGTGGACCAAACTGAATGATGAGCTCTGGATAATGGCTCATGTAATGATGCTTAGGTTTAAGCCGATGATGGGGAAAGGCTTGTTTTCTGGAATGCAAATATTCTTCAATAAGGACCCTTAAATAGCCTATCTGGTCAGCAGAAATTGCTGGTGCACAAATCAATGCCACAATTTCTCTTAGTTGTAACACCAGTTGCCATATCTCATTGTCAGCAGGAGATGTAATCTTCTCTCCAATCAACAGTGGTAACAGTCTTAGTAAGCACCAGTTCTGCATAGCATGGCCACTCAGTCTATCACTTCCTGGCCTCACCTCACAAGGTTTGTCATTTGCATCATTACCTAAATATCGGAACTGATCAATCATCCGATTTAATTCAGTGTAAGTGAACTGTTTGTCAACTGTGACAAGATGGTGGATACACAATGCAAGATCAGAGGCAACAACACCTTCAAACAAATCATGCCCAAGACACGGAGGCAACCCAGGTTGACATACATGAAACATAGAAAGGCTGTTGAATAAGGAGTCAAATTTAATACCTCCACTATGAACAGAATGCTCCTCAAGGTTCTGAACATGCTCTTGGTATGACTCTGGTGTCCGAGTGTTAGCTTTGGACAAAGGATCTGTGTGAAACACATCTTTGTCAATTTCACAATATCGACAGAAGTACCTACTGCCACTGAAATTTTCAAGAAAACCTCCGATGTTGTGTGAACCCAGGTTGTCTCCACAAATGGCTCGCAAGATCCCTTTGCATACTTGTCCATCAGGTAGCATTATGCCATTAGTCTCAAGGTCTTGAAGGTCTTTCATCAAGCATCCCATGACCAATTCCTGACCAAAATACTTGAAATCTTGTTCTCTACAAAGAAAAACCAGTTGCATCTGGTCAATACTTGACCGGTTGTGTGACAGTAGGTCTGCAAGTGTGAGATACATAGCTAGTATTTTGTGTTTTTTCTTTCCTGACCCCAGGGGATTAACAACTTCAAATGAATCTTGATAAAGTATCAAGCCTAAAGATGATCTTTCTGTCTGGGCCAAGTTTTTTGTGGTGTTTTCACCATCCCACACATCTTCAAAAATATCCTTCAACTGGATACGGCTGTGAACTTCTCTGTACTGCTTCCACACAGTCTCACAATGAAAAAGGGCTTCAATCGTGTGTTTTACAGGGACATACTGTAAAAAACACTCTTTGCCAGCTTCGTTATGTCCTAGACAAATGGGCATAGGTTCAACATAATTAAAACTGTTCTTGAACACTGTTTTCCTGCGCTGGTCTGTTTTTAGTGTGTGGCTATTACATGCTCTTAAGAGATCATCAGCTTTCAGACTGTCCATGACATCATTAATGGAAGCCTCTGGAACCCCAAGTGCAACCAATTTCTCATTTAGTTTGAAAAGTAGATGTGACTGGTTGACATCATAAACTGACTGCATGTCTTCAATGATAGTCTGAACGACTGAAGATGGAAGCAATAACTTAGCCTGTAATTTCAGATAAAAGAGAGCAAGATTCTTCAAAAATAATGTCTCATCAATATTTTCTGGACTAACCTCCAAATTCTCACTATTTCCAACTACACCAGTATGTTCTCCCGATGTCATATCACTGTCAATATCTTGAAAGCTTTCAGCTTCAGTCACAAGTGATGTGGCAACAATGGATTCATTTAGGTTTACCTCTGTTGAATTTTTATGTTTCCTTGATATGTGAGAGGTAAAGGTGGATATCACTGAAAATGATTGATCACACTGCTTAAAGGGGCATGTCACTCTTCGTCCCTCTTTAATGTGAACTTTAAGATGGGAATAAAACTGAGTTAGTGTATCACATTTGACACTACACAAGTCAACATGGCATGCAAGGTCTACTGCTGGGTACAAATGTGATCTAGGCACCACCACACACTCATTGTGTTGTCTGTAAAGATGTGATTTTAAAGCTGCTAATTTAGCAAATTTCCTGTTACAGTCCTGGATGCAACAATGAAGAAACAAGTTAGGGGTATTGCTGTGAATCCTCATGTGCTTCACATAGACCACTGGAGTACTGCATTGCTGCCCACATAACTGACACTCAAACATGCTGACAGTCTTTAGGCACGAAAAAACGTAACTCAAAAAATCTCAATAACAAAAGAAAATCTCCACAAAAATAAAACTGCCATTGTCCTAATGTACTGGGTAAAGTAACATCGCAATACAAACCAACAACGCAAAAAAAAAAAAAAAAACATGAATTATTCTAACTGATTATTATATCGTGTAACTTATTCTATCAAGCCAACTTAGATCAAAGCAATCCAAAATACAGCCAACATTAAAGAAACAAAACGCCAACACTATTAAAGAAAAACTTCCCTCGGAATACAGTTATGTACAAATTATACACTTTTAGGCATTATATGAAAAGATAGCAAGCTAATATTAGGAAACGAGGTGACGATAATTTCAGCGTGTTACAGATACATAAATATGACTTCGTTGCTATTGTGTTAAAGGCTTACTTTGCAGAATTTATATCATGTTTGATTAAACTCACCTTGTAATCGGGGAATATCTGAATCTATCCAGCTCCAATCTATGATGCCGTTGGCACGTTGACGGTTTTAGCACTGAAATGGACATATTAAACAGTTACAGCCTCAGCATCCACTATTATCACAGTTATTTGCACAGTTATTTGCAGTTGCAAACGTGTATTTTGTGTGAAAGGAGCAAGGCAAAGGTGCACTCACCGGTTAAATCACAATATAAAGACGGATGAAAATCCACATGTGCTTGCTGCAGCTTTCTGTTCCCAAAATACTGTTAAGTACTGTTTTCTTTCCTTCGTGCAATAAATACGGTAAAATAACGTTAAATTTTATCTACGTCATTTCACAGAACGTAAATAAACAAGTAAGCACTGCTTTTTAAGATAACAGGTTTATACTGTTAAAATTTTGACGTAAATTAACAGCAATTTTTAAGAGTGTACCAAACATAATAATGTTTGGTTGTATAATTATGTATGAGGAGGGGGTTATATAGGAATCAGAATGTGGGTTATATGATATTTTACTTGTGTATGTTTTTATGATTAGTGAATGAATCAATGATTTCAAAGTTCAAAATTTTAAATCAATACATGAAAAAAAAGAGATGAATAAAATGGCCACAATCACCTTTACATGCATGTCAAAATTATTAAAAGGACAAACACATAATTTTAGACTACAAGAATTTGACAGAATGGGAAAAATATACATATATCTAATTCAGTAAGTTTCAGAGTAGCATGTGGTTGGTCAAACAGGCAATTTTTGCAAATCCTATGAGAACAGCAGCATCTATAGCATACTGTATCATGTAGAAGTTGTGCTGTTTTTAGAGAGATGTGAAATTCTGCTTTGAGCACTAGAGAGCGATGTTGTGCTTGTGTTACATTTACCAAAGTATCCATTAGAGCGTATTGTATATAATATTGTAAAGAGGTGTAGCTTAAGGTTCAGGGACCAGGCAGAGATGAGCAAACTCACTCCTAGAGGACCACTGCCCTACAAAGTTTTACTCCAACGCTAATCAAACTCACCTGCCTGTAACCTTCTAGTGATCCCAAAGACCATGACTAGCTGGTTCAGGTGTGTTTAATTAGGGTTGTAGTGTAACTCTGCAGGTCAGTGGCCCTCCGGGACAGAGTTTGCCCATCTCTGCACTGTAAAAAAAATGTTGACATTTACAGTTACAAACCCCCAGCTGTGGTTGCCAGAACTTAACTTTAATAACTATGGTAGCAACATTTTAGGATTTAACTTAACAGACTTAACTTTAACTCACATTACAATACCATATTTCATTAACTGATGTAATATTAATGAACCAACATACTGAAGTACTAATATATGTTTTGAACTATTGTAATGCATTGATAAGCACCAGAAACTGGGGGTGATGAGAAAGTCACATGATGAACCAAAGTTCATCACAAACAGCTGAGGAGGGCAATATTTATATATAGAAGGTGCGCACGCTGTCATTCACACAAACACTTATCCCCATCATGGTGACACGATACTGAAATAATGCAATTAACATTAATTTAACAACATTAGATGAAAGATAATACCCTAATATACACAACTGATCAGACAAAAACTAAGAAGAAACATAGTTATTAAAAAAAATGGTTTACATTGCTTTGCCTTGTAAATTAAACAATGACTTTTTCATTTTCACTTCCAAAAATGTATATATATATATATATATATATATATATATATTTTTTTTTTTTTTACAGTATTTTACTGTAATATTACATTAAATGTAATTACATTTATTCACCATATATAGTATGGAAACTTAATGCTAACCAATTAACATGTTTTTACTGTTCACAATATTTTGTTTACACAGTGGGTTAGGGAATGGCTGGTCATTTTAGTTACACTGCTTTGCTCCAGAAAGGGACAGCTGGACATCAAACTCCACTCACTGGCTCTGTAGACAGCAGACAAATTTACTTCCACTTTTCATGGCAATGAAGTCGACATAGGAACTAAACACCTTTGTTTCAACAGAATCTGCATTTCATTTCATTTCAGTGGAAAAGTTGCTAAAAATTATCTTTATTTTATGTATATTGTGCATTCTGGTAAGACATATATTTATTAAGCCGGGCATACACTATTTTTGTGCAATTTCAGCAAGGTACCAACTCACACTGTACGAGTAGATCGCATGCGATGTAAATCCAAAGCTCACGATTTTTATGCAATCACTGTACGGTCCGATCGTTGAGCTGCGATTTGACTGCTCACACTATACGTGGGGAATCAACACATAGGATTCCTCAGAACCTAGATGTTTGTGGCTTTTTCAGAATAAACATGCTCTCCCGGGATAAACCATAAAGGGATAAATGCACTGCTTTGGTGATATGTGCAATTCTGTGTGCTCGGTTTGTAGCCCTGCTTCAATAGTGAGATACCTCACGAGAGGCGACCAAAATTTCTGACATGTCAGAAACTCATTCAACCAAACGATTGCTGGTCGGGTGAGGTTAATCGCCTCTCGTTTCCCCTTGTACACTGCACGAAGACTGCACGACAAACAGCGCATGAAAATGCTGAAAATCGCCCCAACCAAAAAAGAGTCGCACGAATCAGAATTCAGCTCAAAATCGGATGAAAATTGCACAGTGTATGCCCGGCCTTAGACTCTAATTTCCTGTAAATCAGTGCTTCTCAAATCTGCCCTGGAAGAATCCCAGCACTTAAATATTTTATGTCTCCCTCATTTAACACACCTGATTCAGCTTATCAGCTCATTAACTGCAAGCCCCGAATTGGGTGTGTCAGATCAGGGACAAAATGTTGTGAAGTTTTGTGAAGCACAGCATGAAATTAAATGGCGATGAGGCACTATTTCAGTGGTGCCATTGTTAATAGAGAATAAGATACTTCTTCTTTGGACAGTAGGAAAATAAAGCCTCATGAAGCACTGAGGCTTTCCTCTTACTGCTACTGCTTCAATCTGAACACACCTATGGCGTGAACACAGCTTGTCAAAAACTTCCTGAAAGAAATTAAGGTTTGCATTACATTGTATTCCTGTCAAATTAGTACCGTATAAATAGGAAAAAAAATTGTTATAAAGTGAGAATAAAATATGAGTTATTGTGATGACCTCTAGAGGGCAATCTAATGCTGTTTGTATTTGCTGGTATACTAGTGAAGTTACATTCAACGCCGAAACTTCGAAGCTTGTATGAAAAATAACAACACTATCGGAGTGTGATTCGATTTGACAAAAGCATGTGATCTATGTTGTCCGAAGCTTCATTCACCTGAAAACCATGTGACTGCGTTAGTATCTGGTTCAAATAAAGCAAACCTCAGCTCCGTTTCATTTCCATTATATTGCTTACATTTTTTTTAGCATTGTTTTTATGTATATTTTTTTTTTCGTAATTTATATATTGAGCTCAAAAATTAACTTTGGCCATGTAATGTGTCTAAGGACTGAGCAAGAGTTAAAATAAACAAATCATGGATTTAGTTTATGAATTTGTGTTTTATTTATTTTACTTATTTTAGTGACAGTACACCAACACAAATTAATGATTTTGAAAATAAACATTATATAAAATATAATTAAAAAAATCAGTTTTAGAACCAGATGTGAAACGCATGGCTGTAATGGAACATAACATTTCGGAAGGTTTTTTTTTTATGACCACTAGTTGGCCACAACATAAACCATTTTAAAATGCTTCAATTAATAAACAATTGTGAAGTAAACTTTGATGAATCAGAACGCTTCACTTGTCTTCACATTTGTATACTGCTTTGCACTATATGATGAGGTACAATACGATCCAAAAGAGACTGGTGTGCTGTCTGCACACAGAGTTCTCTTTCATGCTTCAGCTGGCTCTGATTGCGTGGCTTCAGTGGAGATATTCCAGGTATCTATGGTCTGAGAAGACTTCAAACTGATGTTAGGCTCACTTCATCTAGTTTCTCCATTCCTCAAATGCCAGTTTAGTTGCCAGATGTTCGCGATTGTCTATTGTAGTTGCACTCTGCCAGGCACAGATTTATGCAATAGAAGGCATGAATGGAGAATGGGAGGTCCACCCTGCCGCTGGGATGACCTCAGATGTGAAAGATAGATCTGGTTTAGGTTGAGACAATTTGGGAAGAAGGCAGGGGAAGCAGATGGTTGAGAGTTTCTTCTGTGTGCTCATACAGACAATACAAACAAAAACTCAAAGCTGTGATTTTTTTTTGCCCCATATCATTATTTTTTGGGGTATCTTGGTTTCATTTTTGTCCCAAGCCCCCATTTAATTTCTGAGCTTGGTGTGTTTGATGTGATGGTGGGGGTTGCAAGTGGGGGTCTCTTTAAGACAGATAGTTAAAGCCACTACTTGCTGTAGTAATTGTCCTATAAAATTGTTTTGGACTTATTTAGTTTGTTTTATGGAGAGCTTCTTATTCAGACTAAGGCGAGGCTGTTAACTACATCTCTTCCCTTTTATTATACACGTTTCTTTCAAAGTCAGAAAATGTATAAAATTGATCTGAGATCATGTAATAAATAAATAAACATATACTTTAGACACTAGCTCATGGGTTCACAGAGATCATCACCACCTAGCGGTCAATTCACTGAAAGTTTTTAAATATTTCACAACAGTTATGGTATAACAAAGTGTCATTTACTGAAATTGTCTTCTTCCATTGTTGATAAACTATTTCCCTGTTAGACACTATAAAGCGGCTTTGACAAAATCATTATCGTATAAAGCGATGTACAAATAAATGTCACTTAATAAAGGTGACTTTGATGGTATGATACTCAGTCTGAACCACTGGTTCCAAACAGATCTTTCTGACATGTAAAGCAACCAATTCAGCAAATAATTTTCATGATCAAAAAAATACCTACACTTCATATGAACAAGCTATCAAGCTATTTGTTTATCTCGATGACATCCTGATCTTCTTCAAGAACGAGTGCAACCATGTCAAACACGTCAGGCGAGTGTTCCAACGGCTGCTTGAGAATTGTTTATTCGACAAGGTGGAGAAGTGCGAGTTTCACGCACGATCGGTTTCATTCCTGGGATTTATTATTTCACCCAAGGGAATCCGAATGTGTCCTGGCAAGTTAAAAGCAGTTGCAGATTGGCCTACCACATATAGTCGTAGAGCGGCCCAGCGATTTCTGGGGTTTGCCAATTTTTACAGGTGGTTCATTCGGAATTTCAGCCAGGTTGCCCTTCCTCAGACGGATCTTACCTCCACTCGAAGATGTATGTCCAAACGGTGCCTATCCCTTCGAGGCCCTGGTCACACATAGCTATGGACTTCATCACAGGCCTACCTCTGTCTAGCAGCAAAACAGTTGTCCTTACTGTGGTTGACAGGTTCTCGAAGGTGGCACATTTTATTCCCCTCCCCAAATTCCCCTCCGCATGGGAGACAGCGACTATAATCCTGGATCACGTTTTCCATATTCATGGCTTCCCAGTGAACGTGGTCTCTGACAGGGGTCCCCAATTTGTGTCTAAGTTTTGGGCAGAGTTCTGTCGACAGCTGGGGGCGACTGAGAGTCTTTCCTCCGGGTATTACCCACAGACAAACTGTCAGCCTGAGCATGCTAAATAGGATCTGGAGAGAGTCTTGCATTGTGTGGCATCCACAGAACTGTCATCTTGGAGTTCCAGATGAACTTTGGTTGAGTACACACATAACTCCTTCCTGGTCTCGTCTACAGGTTTACCAGTGCTGTTTAGGTTACCAGCCACCCCTATTCCCCTCCCAATAATCCAACGCCATTGTTCCATCCCATCACTTGTTTATTCAGAGATGCCTCCATATGTGGAGGGTCGCCAGAGAAGCCCTCACTCAGACTGGTGACAGGATGAAGGCATCGGCAGATCATCACCGTTCTTAGCCGGGACCCAAATTTATTGGACCATTTTCCATCTCTAAGGTGCTCAGTTCGGTGTCGGTTCGACTCAATTTAAACCCCTAGTTGAAGAATATCCACCTGGTGTTTCATGTCTTTAAGATAAAACCCATCATTTGCTCCCCCCTTCAGCCCCAAACCTCTGCCTCCTAGACTAATCGAGGGGTCTCTGGCTCATGAGGTATGGCGACTAATTGATGTGAGACAGAGGGGTAGAGGTTATTAATACCTGGTAGACTGGGAGGGCTATGGTCCGGAGGAGAGATGCTGTGTTCCGGCTCATGGCTCATGCCAGGAGGTGTCTCTGAGGGGGAGAGAGGGGTACTGTCATGGTTCAGGGTGCTTCATCGGCTTTTCTGTCATGTGTGTCCTGTCATTTTCTGCAGCTCGTGACCTGGGCAATCGGCACTGAAACATCACCACTGGTGTGCAGATCATGAGCTGATAGCCCTCACCTGTTGCTTGTTCCCGTTCTCCCTTTTATTCTCTGCTGTATCTGCTGTCAGTAGATTTCTTGTTGTCATTGTGATTGTGCTTTGTGTCTGTTTCCTTACCTTCTTCCGTTGCTGTGCTCAGGATGCCTAGATGAGGAGTCTATCTGTTGGCCATGTGCCCCAGATCCTGTGTCGTTTCCACGTCCCGTTGGACATTGCATCAGAGGTGAACTCCATTGCCTGTGTCCGCAGGTGTCTGTACGGACGGCTCTGGAGTTGACACCAGGTTTCTGTTGGTGTGTGTATCACTACATGTTGGATTATTATTGGATTTTCTTTCGTGCCAAATAAACTGTTGCACGAATCCCCTGCATTTGACTTCTCTCTCTTCACGTTACTGACACAATGTTAAACTTTACCTCAAATTACTTTGATCAAGTTGATGCAATTAACATATAATCACAGTAACCATTATCAGATAAATTCATGTGGTATATGCTGATTTTAAGTGCAATAAACAGGCATGTAAACATTAACACTTTACCATTAAGGGTCAGCGCTGAGTTGATTGTGATATTAGGTGAATCAGTAAGTACTATTTTTTTTCATATCTCCCAGTTTATCTATCTGTTTTACATAATTATTTTGTCTTGTCTGTTTAGATTGTGAAATAACAAATATACATGTATACATGAATAACTTGCTGCGTTCACTGATTTATTGATTTATTGATTTATTCACTGAAGTTGCTGAAACACTTTACTGATATAACTGGTATGTTGCACGTCTGTAACTGAACACATTTTTTGTCAAGAGGTGCTACAGTAAAGTTTCAATGAAAATGTCAGATTACTTTGGGGGGGTGGGGGGTGGGGGGGTTGGGGGCTATAAATTGTATATCTTATAGTCTTTTTGTAGTGTTAATACATTTGCTTTTTATGTCATCATCTTTGATAAAATGTGCAAAACTGAATCATAAAGATATTATAAATGTGTTTTTTACCTGAAAATGTTAAAATAAATCATCTGTGGAATTTCATTAAGTGAAGATTACTTGATCTCACTGTTATTTAATTTAATTTGTTGCCATTGAAACAGCAAGTCTCCATATCATCTGTTGTTACATCTTCATGTCTTTGTATTCTAGAATATGAAGTATCTTTTGTTTTTGAAGAGGTTCAGGCATTTTTATTGTAGTTTGTTTGTTTATCAGGTAAGATAATTTGCCTTCAGAACTTGACTTGCAGTGTCTTTTCTTCGATGCTCACTGTTAATATGTATGGGTTATTCATACTGTTTTGTGGACAGTAACAATGCTGTCTAGTACAATCCAAATAAATAAATAAACACAGGACACAGAACGTCTTGGTTACGTATGTAACCCTCGTTCCCTGAAGGAGGGAACGGAGACGTTACGAATGGGATCTCGCCCGAGAGCCCAATCACCTTCGAGTGGTACAAAACGAGCCAATGGTACACAAAGTACCTTGGTCTGCGGAATTTGCATCGCGAGCTCCGCCCCGCAGAGCGGGTATATAAGGAGCAACGCGAGCAACTCGCATTCAAGTCTTCGCTGAGGAGCCGAGCCAGTGACCCGGCCGTTCAGCGGAACAGCGATGTGGCAAGGGGACGAGGGTTACATACGTAACCAAGACGTTCCCTTTCAGTCGGTCACGTTCGACGTTACGAATGGGGTCCCTTACAAAACGCCACATGGCTGTCTTCCAGCGACCCGTGTGAGTTATAGCACCCTGTCGTGAGGCCAGCACGAGTGAGGGCCTACAGCTCGCACAGAATACGCTGGGTAGCATATTCCAGCTGGACATATGCTAGCAGGCTGCCTGCCCGTGGGAGGACTTACAGAAGCAGGTATCTACCAAGGTGGTGATACATAAGAACTCTGAGGTACCCAGCCCGCAGGGTGGAATTTTCAACGACAGAGCTGGCAAGGGCTTGCCAAGGGAAAGACACATGCTGCGGAGAGACTTACTGTGGACATACACACGTGGGATTACCCAGAAGGGGAATCACGACACATGGAGGCACCTAGTCCCACACATGGCTGACCAAAGGGCATGTACGCAAGTGTTGGACATCAACAGTGCTGGAGGAACCCAGGGTTCTGACTGAGGAACTTACCTGAGGGGAATAGCGCATGCATCCAGTCCGCGGAGTGGAATGGCGAAGCAAGCGGATTGACACCAAGCAGGTCCTTACTGGCCCGAAGGGGCGAGTATCTGGGAGGACACGGGCTCTACACGGAGATTATAAAATCTTGCGAATGTGTTAGGTGTCGCCCAGCCCGCAGCTCTACAGATGTCTGCTAACGAGGCGCCATGCGCCAGCGCCCAGGAGGAAGCTACGCTCCTAGTTGAGTGAGCTCTCACCCTTAGGGGGCATGGCAGGTCTCGGGCCTGATAAGCCAGGACAATAGCATCCACTATCCAGTGGGATAACCTCTGCTTGGAGACAGCCTTTCCCTTCTGCTGGCCTCCATAACAGACAAAGAGCTGGTCTGAGGTCCTAAGGCACCGAGTTCTGTCCACGTAGGTGCGGAGCGCACGTACTGGACAGAGCAGCGCCAGGGCTGGGTCTGCCTCCTCCAGGGGCAGCGCTTGCAAGTTCACCACCTGATCCCTAAAAGGAGTTGTGGGAACTTTGGGCACGTACCCAGGCCGGGGTCTCAAGATAACGTGAGAGTTAGCCGGCCCGAATTCCAGGCACGCTTCGTCAACTGAAAATGCCTGCAGGTCCCCAACCCTCTTCACCCAAGCCAAAGCCGTCAGGAGCGCAGTTTTCAAAGATAAAAACTTTAGCTCTACTGAGAGCAAGGGTTCGAAGGGAGCTCTCTGCAGTGCTGATAGAACCACTGCGAGGTCCCAAGAGGGGACTTGCTGAGGGCGAGGCGGATTGAGCCTCCTTGCTCCTCTCAGGAACCTAATGATCAGATCGTGCCTTCCAAGAGACTTACCTTCAACAGGGTCATGGTGAGCCGAAATGGCAGCCACATAGACCTTGAGGGTGGAAGGAGACAGCCTTCGTTCCAACCCCTCCTGAAGAAAGGAAAGCACTGACCCAATCGGGCATTTCCAGGGGTCCTCACGCCGTGAAGAACACCAAGTGACGAAGAGGTTCCACTTCAAAGCATAGGCATGTCTGGTGGACATGGCTCTAGCTGAAGTGATGGTAGCTACCACCTGTGGTGGCAAGGTACCTAAACCTTCCGTGACCCGTCCAGAACCCACACATGTAGGTTCCACAGATCGGGACGTGGGTGCCAGAGGGTGCCCCGTCTCTGAGAAAGAAGGTCCCTCCTCAGAGGAATTGGCCAGGGAGGGGCTGTCGCGAGGAGTACAAGTTCGGGGAACCAGGTCCGGCCGGGCCAAAAAGGCGCAACCATGAGGACCTGCTCCTCGTCCTCCCTGATCTTGCACAACGTCTGTGCAAGAAGGCTCACTGGGGGAAACGCATACTTGCGCAGGCCCAGCGGCCAGCTGTGTGCCAGGGCGTCCGTGCCAAGGGTGCCCTCGGTCAGGGAGTAAAACAAATGGCAGTGGGAATTTTCTGGAGAGGCAAACAGGTCTACCTGGGCGTCTCCGAAGTGTTCCCAGATCAGCTGAACCGACTGGGGGTGGAGTCTCCATTCCCCGGGGCGAGACTGCTGTCGTGAGAGCTCGTCGGCTGCACGATTGAGCCTGCCTGGAATGTGAATGGCACGAAGCGACCTCAGATGCTTGTGACTCCACAGGAGGAGATGGTGAGCGAGTTGCGACATGCGACGGGAGCGTAGACCACCCTGATGGTTGATGTACGCTACGGTCGCAGTGTTGTCCGTACGGACCAGAACGTGCTTGTCCTTCAGCAGGGCCCTGAAGCGGTGCAGAGCAAGACGTACTGCTAGCAACTCGAGGCAATTGACATGCCACTGAAGTCGGGGTCCTGGCCAGGAGCCTGACGCAGCATGCCCATTGCACATGGCACCCCAGCCCGTGGCAGAGGCATCTGTTGACACAACAACATGTCTGGACACCGGTTCTAGGGGCACGCCGGCCCGTAGAAACGAGGGGTCCAACCACGGGGTGAAGTATCGACGGCAGGCCGGAGTGATGGTCACTCGGAGCGTGCCCTGTTGCCATGCCCATCTCGGGACTCGGTCGTGAAGCCAGTGCTGAAGCGGTCTCATATGGAGTAGTCCGAGCGGTATGACTGCCGCCGCGGACGCCATATGCCCCAGGAGCCTCTGAAACAGTTTCAGTGGAACCGCTCTCTTGCCCTCGAATTGTCTCAGGCAACTCAGCAGTGACTGCGCGCGCTCGTTTGTAAGCTGCGCGAACATGGCGACCGAGTCTATTTCCATACCGAGAAAAGAGATCCTCTGCACAGTGGAGAGTTTGCTCTTTTCCCAGTTGACCTGAAGACCCAGTCGGGCGAGGTGTCTGAGCACCAGATCCCTGTGCTCGCACAACCGCTCTCGAGAGTGAGCTAGGATCAGCCAGTCGTCGAGGTAGTTGAGGATACGGACACCCTGTTCCCTGAGAGGAGCCAGGGCTCCCTCCGCAACCTTCGTAAAGACGCGGGGAGAGAGGGCCAACCCGAATGGGAGAACCTTGTACTGATATGCCTGCCCCTCGAAAGCAAACCGAAGAAACGGTCTGTGTCGAGGAAGAATGGAGACATGAAAGTACGCGTCCTTCAGGTCGATCGCTGCAAACCAATCCATCGGACGAATGCATTCGAAAATGCGCTTGGGCGTTAGCATCTTGAACGGGAGTCTGTGCAGAGCTCGGTTCAAGGCACGCAGGTCCAGGATTGGCCGTAACCCACCTGTCTTCTTGGGTACTATGAAGTAAGGGCTGTAAAAGCCGGACTTCATGTCGGCTGGAGGGACCGGCGCTATCGCGCCCTTTGCCAGCAGGATCGCGACCTCCGCGCGCATGACAGGGGCATCTTTGCCCACCATCGTCGCGTGGACACCCCGAAACCTGGGGGGACGCCGGGCAAACTGAATCGCGTAGCCGAGCCTGAGCGTCCGGATGAGCCAGCGGGAAGGCCTGGGGAGCTCTAGCCAGGCTCCCAGGAACCGAACCAGCGGGGTCAAGGGGACTACAGGCGTACCCACAGTGGGGCAGCGTGGTGGAGCGTGGTGACAGCCCCGGCATGGGAGGCATAGCGTCCCTTAGCGGGGGCGGAGTGCGGGCACTCGTCTGACTGCAAGTGGCAAAGAGGGCATGAGAAGGCGAAGCGTTCTTGAGCCGTCTTTGCATGGAAATTGGCAAGGGGAGAGGGGAACGAGAGCGGCGAGGAAGCACGTCGCCAGCTGTCATTCGTGGCCTCTTGGGACCCGGAGGTAGAGGAAACAGCTCTTTTAGTGAAGATTTGGGTACCACTGGCCGCAGGGCCAGTGGCGGAACCAAAGGAAAACGAGAACAAAGGATTCTCCCCCGGCCCTCCTCCGGGGGAAGGAGTGGTCCTGCTACCATCTCCTGATGAGCTGACGTCTCCAACTCCAGGTCGCCCGTCTCAGGAACGCCGCTTGGCCTGGCATTTGGCAGGTTTAGGGGCAGAGACGGGTTGCGCCGCCCTTCTGCGGCCATCTCCTCGCTGCGGCCAGGGTGAAGGCTGCTGCTGTGGCTGAGCGGGAGTGGAGGAGGCCGCAGGGGGGCGCCCTCGGCGACGAGCAGGCTGAGGTTGCGCCGGCGGCGGGGTGGAAGCAGCAGAGGGCCGCCGGGGCAGGATGTGTCTGAAGGCCTCAGACTGCTTCTGGGCGGCAGAGAACTGCTGGGCAAAGCTCTCTACCGCGTCGCCGAAGAGGCCATCCTGGGAGACCGGGGAGTTGAGGAGCTGAGCTCGATCAGACTCCCTCATGTCTGCCAGGTTCAGCCATAGGTGGCACTCCTGGACCACCAAAGTGGACATCACCTGACCCAAGGAGCGCGCAGTGACCTTCGTCGCCCGGAGAGCGAGGTCGGTTGCAGTGCGCGCCTCCTGCAAAACCCCTGGGTCAGCACTGCCCTTGTGCAGCTGCCGGAGCAGCTTGGCCTGATAGACCTGCAGAGAGGCCATGGCATGCAGGGCAGAAGCGGCCTGGCCCGCAGCTCTGTAAGCCTTGGCCACAAGCGTGGATGAGAACTTACAGGCTTTGGAGGGCAGCTTGGGACCACCACGCCAAGCGGAGGCGCTCTGTGGACACAGTTGCATCGCAACAGAACGCTCCACCGGGGGAACCCCAGCATACCCCTTGGCCGCCCCGCCATCGAGGGCAGTGAAGGCTGAGGAAGAACCAGAACGGTTTCGGGCAGTTAAAGGTGCCTTCCATGAACTTGTTACTTCCTGGTGCACTTCCGGGAAGAAAGGAACCAGAGGGGGGTGCTGGCGATCCGCATGAGCAGCCCCCAGGAACCAATCATCCAGCCTCGAGCGCTCAGGACAGGGTGGAGGATTCCACTCAAGCCCGATGCTCTCCGCTGCCCGGGAAAGCACGGCCGTCGGCTCGGGATCAGACTCGGACAACGCTGGCACTCCCGAGGGAGGCAACGCAGCCGAACCCTCATCTCCCGAGGACTCAAGCCCGCCTTGTGATGCGGCGATCGACATACGGTCCTCTTCGCGAGCCCCGAATGAGATGTCAGGAGCCTGAGAGGGTCCAGCAAACTCATCTGGGAACTCAACCGGCTGCGGCGTATGTGAGGGGGGTGTGGCCCGAGGAGGTTCGCTCGTCGGGGAAGCCCACACGGTAACCCTCAGATCACCCTGGCCACCAGCCGAAGTAGCTCTCTTAAGAGAAGAAGAGCTAGAACGGGGTGTGGCAGAGGGGACTCTATACCTTTTAAGGTAATCGAGTCTTGATCTCAACGCCGAGATGTTCATGTCCCCGCAATGAGAACATGAGCCATCCACGAACGCAGTCTCAGCGTGCTGGAAGCCCAGACACGTGACACAGCGATCGTGACCGTCACGAGGAGCGATATATCGACCACACCCAGAAACACACGGGCGAAATGACATCTTTAAAAAGACGCAAATCGGCCCGTAACTCTTTTGTGAGAGAAATTTGTCTCTTTTAGAGGTGTTGAAGCGCTCAGGGGAACGCGGGAGCTGTCGCAGGAAACCCAGACGAACCGCTGAATCGCGCCGTCACACCAACACCAGCTCTTGCTTGTAAACACTCCGGTGATTGCAGCAAGCGATGTGCTCGGCTCCGAAGCGAAAGCTTGAGTGCGAGTTGCTCGCGTTGCTCCTTATATACCCGCTCTGCGGGGCGGAGCTCGCGATGCAAATTCCGCAGACCAAGGTACTTTGTGTACCATTGGCTCGTTTTGTACCACTCGAAGGTGATTGGGCTCTCGGGCGAGATCCCATTCGTAACGTCGAACGTGACCGACTGAAAGGGAACAACGCATTACACATATATCATAAACGAAACTGGACAAAGATCTAGCTTAACTATACTGATTAACTCATGAGAAACTAAGGAAACTAACTAGATGAGGAAAATGGGAACAAAGTCAAGCAGGAATCTTTTTTTTTTTATTAAAAAAAGATTAAATTTTCTCCCTCTGACAAGATATATATATTTTTTTTTAATCTCTTCAGAGGGAGAAAATGTTCACTGTAACATTTTTACATTGCTCTGTGTAACATGGCAGAGGTAATAGGGTGGACCTGGTATATATATATATATATATATATATATATATATATATATATATATACATATATATATATATATATAAATTATTTATATATATAGGCTAACATTACTAGAAAAGTTTTCTAAAATGAGGGAAAGAGAGAAAAGATTATGACTGTTTCTTTGTTTGTAGAGGTGCTTTCCATCCAAAGAAATGATGTCACTTCTTTCAAGTCATGTGATTAAGGGCATATGCTTAAGATAGAGAGACATAAATGCATACATTCATACATGCATCCATATGTGTATTTAGACTTTAGACTAGTGCTGTGCTCGCTGTCTTCACAGTGTTAAGGTAAGGTCATGTGAATTTATGAATGAACCATTTGTTTTAAATTCTTCTTTGTCTAATGACGTTTTATTACACACACACACACACACACACACACACACACACACACACACACACACACACACACACACACACACACACATATAGTATTTTATATTATAACTTTATTTTATGTTCAAAAATGCTATATTATATTTAAATATACAAAGAGTTCAGATGCAAAATCCTCTTAGTGCCATCTGAAATGTTCTTCTAAAAATTAAAACATTTAGCAGGCTCCTATGTTTAGGTTCAGTAATTGTAATAATTGCATATTTTCATATGCATAAATCCCTTTCTGTTTCATTAAGGTGAAACAATTGAATTAAATATAGAAGCTTGATAAAAATTATCATTTTAGATGAAAATTTCCGATGACACTTAGTGGCTTTTGCTTCTGAGCTCTTCATATTTGTTTGTGAGCGTATGCTTATAGACATGCTGGGGTTGCTGGAGAAATTACATACAATTACACAAACAAATAAAACATTATCATAATAAGCCACAACTGCATAACAGAGTACTGTGCGGTTAAATCCCTAAATTATTCATACTCATATAAAGTTATGCAATGTGGGAGTAAGCATGATGTTTTGACGTCACAATCGTGTTGCATTGTGGTATACAGAGCTCTCTGAAGTGTGCACACAGTGTAATCGAAGGGACGAAAGTCTGTCTATATAAACATCCCTCATCCACTTGAGGAAACAGAGCCTGGGATTCCCCAAGAAGGAAGTGCTCAGGAAAGTTTGCAAGTGTATGTCTAGAAGAGGAAGGCACGCGTGAAGATTCAAGGTGGGCTCTTTAACAGTAAACAACCAACCACCAAAAGTACCTTTAGTAACCACATAGCAAAAACCACCTTATAACCACATATATGTTAAATTAATGTTATACTTAAACAATGGATTTATGATTACCATCACAAAAATGAAGTACAAAAATGATCATTGTTATTGTTCACTTTATTTGCTGTAATTAATCTGTGGACTATGTCTATGTGTGCATTTTCATATCTCTTTGGGTGTTGCACAAATCCTTTGGGAAACTTGTGTATGAATGAATTAGTGGAAAATAACATTGGTTATAAGGAAATTCTGCAGTATTTTGAGACAAGTCTTAGTGATATAATCATAGAATTATACATTCAACTGACAATTGAAACGTTTACTATAAATGTGTGAATGACAGTTCATCATAAATAACTGTCTGTTTGACAGTTTGTTAAAAAGCAAAAGCATCATTCAATAATGAAATGCTGATCTGTGTTATTGGGAAACTGTTCTGATTTG
Source organism: Carassius auratus (assembly GCF_003368295.1). Taxonomy (NCBI): domain Eukaryota; kingdom Metazoa; phylum Chordata; class Actinopteri; order Cypriniformes; family Cyprinidae; genus Carassius; species Carassius auratus. The sequence goes on along the minus strand of NW_020527591.1, from coordinate 116,857 downwards.
TTTTACCTTTGTTAGCAAAATAAGACAAACACTGTTAATAAGTATTGTATTAATTCATTTTTTCTTGTACAGCTGCACTGTACTTCAACAGTTGTATTTTAAGGTGTTTTCTGTAAAGTAGAAGTCAAACTGTGAGTATCATGAGCAGGGATGGAAAAAAAAAACACACACACCTTCAACCACACGCTGTTCACAGACACACTCCTGACGCCTCAGACGCACACTGGCATCAAACACCAACCGCTAGCAGTAGACATGCTCAAGCAAAAACCCGTCTGTACAGAATGAGTCTACTTTGACTACTTTTTTATGAGTAGTGTGCATCTATGTTTTGCATTTGTAGATACACACACATAGTTTTTACACTTTAAGGGGATAGTTTCTACCATCAGATACTCACCCTGTCGCTCCAAACCCATAAGACTTTTGTTCATCTCCAGAACACACATGAAGGTGTTTAATATTCTCATCGGTTTACATTATCCACTGAAAGTCCACGCAAGCAACCTCTTCAAGCTCCAAATAGTTCATAAACACATTATGCTTTGATTCACATAGAAACTTTGATGCACATGTGTTGAGCAAATCAAATATGCTAAACATAGAAACTTAAACCTGCATATCTGATGTGCAAGAAATAATTAGGATCATTCTTCCATATCAAGTAAATTAATGGATGAAAAAAAAAGATAATAGAACATTAAAAATAACTAATTTGTGTTCCAGAGATTAATTAAAGTATTGTGGGTTTTATATCACGTTGTCTTTATAAATGTTGAACAATCTCAAAACTCAATAATAGACTGAATACAGAAGTTTAAGTGAGAGTTATCACACAGCTGGAGCAGGTTCTTAGAATGATCATCTTCTTATGGCGACAGATGCATACGCTACGTGAGTCTCCTCTTCAGTTCTCTAAAAAAAAATACATTAAACAACGCATCACACAAGATATAATAATAACAAAATTATAATGGTAAAAATATTTGCGCTCCTGTTTCTGTGAAGGTTATTTGAGGCAGATTGAGATTCTCGGTGGTTTAGCTTCAAGCTGTTTATTTTTTTTTTGAATACTTTAGACACTGTTTTTTGACAACGAAAGCAAATTCAGGGCCTAAATTTCAGTTTCATGGGGGTGCGGGGGGTTGTTTCGGGTGGGAAGCGTGCAATCTGTGATCGCATGCAGTTTCTGGCGCTTAAGAAAGCGTGGACTGGCTTTCATATGTGCACTGTTTCTTTTTCTTTTTTTTTTTTACTTTCAAAATCAATCACGTACAGTAAGGAGGTAGGGGGGTACGGTAATTCATTCGGGGAGGCAAGGCCCACTAATTTTATAATGCGAATTGAGGTATAGAATTATTAAAAGAGCAGATAAATTACTTAATTATTCATTGTATTGTTCTTTTTTTTTCACATTTTTATGTTAATATGTAATACAAGTTATTTGATAACGAGGGCATAGTCAGGGCCATCCTCAGCTCATGCGGGGCCAGGTGTGAGGTACCTTAAGCACGGTGTCCCCCAAAGGATGGTCCTGGGCTTAGTTTTGTTTTGCTTGAAATGTGTGTATTTTTGTAAGATTGTCTACTTTTTGTAAGACACCTATTAATTACTGGTTAATAACATGACTGCAATAAAGTAATAGCCTAGCATGCAATAACTTGTTTACAGGATATATATTGTAATGCATTTTATATAATTTAGGCACTCATAGGCTACAGTTTGACTGAATGTTGTAATTCAACATTCCAAGGGAATTCAATCTAACTAATCTAATGTTTTCTCATCTTGAAATTGCTCATGCTTTACTCCTCAACAGTTCACCATGCTCTTAATGATCAATGCCATCTCTTGAAGGCCAGGATTTCCCAACACTCATCATTAGAACCCATTTACACATGGCTTTCGATTCTCACTCGTACTTGCTCTTATGAAAATGTACTATAGTACATATAGCATTTGTTATAATGACAGAAACAATAGATAAAACATGCCACAGTTCATATACTAATCTAACAGATTGTGCTATTGGTGGATCTCATGTGATTTATATGTTACTGTCCAGCCCTTGCGCCAGTAAACACACCATCATTTCTTGATAAGTAATAAGTATTCTTATGGTACTATTGTGAGTGTACAAAACTGCACCGGTCTAACGGTTTGCAAACATATAAACGTGATACAAGCTGCATAGAACAATTCACAGTTTTTTCAAATGCATAACTACCTACAGAAGTGTGACCATCTTTGAACAGACCTGTGAAGCATTTCATTGGCTGTGAAGCAGCATGTGGAATTTCACACTAGAATTTCCAGCCTGTTAGTGCAAGCTATGTGGTCTGTTATGTTGCATTTCGCTGCAAAATGCATATCTTGCTGGAAAATGCAAATCTTACAGCAACATATGACAATACAAACAAATTCTGTTCCACCGACACTGACATACGGTAAACGGGGAAGTAATTGAAATCAGTTACAGTACTATTCAGATTTAATACCCTATAGATCGATAGAATTGGCATGGAGACTCAACACAGATTGAATGAACTTACCGATTGTGCTTTTCTTTTGTAGAAAGTTGGCTCAGCATAAGTGATCATTTTCTACAGAAGTCTCAACTGTTCGAACAACAATAAATGCATTTTAAAAGTCAATCTTAACTAGATCTGTTTATTACAAAATATATGTCATTATCAAGGCTCAAATGGAAGTATTAATGCATTTTTAAATCATTTTAAATTATTTTAAGTTCTTAGCAGATTGCAGTAATTATATATATATATATATATATATGTATATATATATATATATATATATATATATATATATATATATATATAATGCACAAAATTAAGCTCAAAAAGGAAAACAAGTTAATTAATATAGATTATCATCAGCAACAGGTTGCATATTTACACATCTGATTGTAAATAAATTATTTTTATTATTGAAATAACGTAGGAATGTATTTCTGTGTGAGCCTTTGCAGTGTTTTTTAGACCGTTCATGTAACTGAGATGAGTAAAGAATGTGGTCTAGTGCAAAACCCAGTAAGCACACATTACTTCAGTCTCTTCTAATAAAAAGGAACTAGATGGCATTAACTACATTATTATTTGAGTATAACAATGTTACATTTTGGCTATTAATTAATTAAACTATTATGAGTGCATTTTTTCATATGTCTTGTTTAAAAGCAGGAGGTAACACTTGCCTTCTCTGTCAGTTTCTCTAGGTTTCCTGCAGATGCAGAAGATCACGACTGAAGCTACAATCAACAGAGATCCAGCAGCAGAGATCAGCACTATGTAGAATAAAGGTAGACCTGGATCTGTAATTATCAAAATGAGCCGTTAGTGTCAATAGTGTGTCTGATCTACAACAAACACTAAACTTTATAAACCAGCTCAGTTAATGAAGTGAAGTGAATTGAAAGTGACATAGATCCAAGTATGGTGACCAATACTCAGAATTCGTGATCTGCATTTAACCCATCCAAAGTGCACACACACAGCAGTGAACACACATACACACACACACACACACACACACACACACACACACACGGAGCAGTTGGCAGCCGTTTATGCTGTGGCGCCCGGGCAGCAGTTGGGGGTTCAGTGCTTTGCTCAAGGGCACCTCAGTTGGGGTCAGACTCGAACCCACAACCTTAGGGTTAGGACTCAAACGCTATAACCACAAGGCCACGACATCCCCATATTATATTAGTCAACATTAATATAAACGCCATCATACCTTCACATGTGTGACAGAGCTGAGTGATGTCCAGATGTTGAGTCTGGTTGCTGATGGGATTGTTGAGCACACAGCTGTAGCTGTTTTTATCCTGATATTCCACCTCCAGAGGTAGAGAGAGACTGATGCTGAGATCAGACACACTGATGCTGGACAATAAACTGTTTCCTTTGTACCAGGAGAGAGTCACATGACCCACATTCACCACTGAACACAGCAATGAACAATTCTGCTCTGAGGATGAGGAGGATGATGAAGAACACTGTGAAGAGTTTCTGCTGATGACAGGAACAGGCAGATGAGCTGGAAACATGAGAATAAAGAGAAACCTGAATACATCTTTTCAGCAATCTTATTTCCACTTTAATGATTTGAGTGAATGTTAAAACTGATAATTGAAGGGCAGCACAAATGATCTCTTCTCACCATAGACGGAAACACTGAATGTTTTTGATGATGCTTTTTTTCCACTTATCACTAGTTGATAATCTCCAGAGTGTTCAGTTGAGATGTTTGTGATGGTCAGAGATCCAGTTTGATTGTTCAGCTTCAGTCTGTCTCTGAATCTCCCGTCAAGACCATCAGATGTGGCAAGGAATTGCTTCTGTTTGTTAATTTTAGCTATGAGAGTTTCATTTCTAATTATCCACAGTAAGTGGTCGTTTTCACAGATTTCAGTAAAGTTATTGTGTAGTTGGACAGAATCTCCCTCCGTCACTGACACTGACTGTATTCCTTTAGTTTCAGCACCAAACACACCTGAAGAACATGAACACGGACAAATGAAAGCTCGTTTGGTTTATAAACCTTGAAATCAGCTGTTTGTATTGTTTAAATATAAGCTCAATACAGCAACAGATATTTATTGTACTTTAATCATATCTTCTGTACTGTAAAATCAATGTGAAGTTATTAATTTAAAGAATAAATACATGGTAATAATTAATACAACTTACTTAATTCTCATAGACAGATCAAGACATAACAGGCTTCCTGCGTCTAAGTCTCCTTTAATTCGCATGGGGTTTCTACAATTGTTATCCAGTGAATTTTAATGATTTCTGCACGTTTACTGCTGAAGTGTTTTAAAAATATTTTTTTAAATATTACTGGAGAGGATTTGCGTTTATTATTCTTGAAAAACATGGAATTACAAAAGATGCATGAGATTTGAAAATGAGAAATTTTTATCAACAATAGAAGGCTTTTCGCATTTCAGTTTAAAATTCTGTAAAAAAAAAAATAATAATAATAAAAGTAAAACAGCACTTCTGTAAATAAAACAAAAATAAAAAAAAGACCTCAGCAGATGAAAATAATCTGATCGGAATTTTAGCAGTTGGTTTATTAGCAGGAAATAGAAATTAAGCCATATCGTAAAACTGTATTCATAAAATAATAATAATAATAATAATAATAATAATAATAATAACTTACCGATCAGGTGCCACCAGCAAAAATGAAGCAAAAATATATGAAACATTTTGTTAAATTGTTCACAGAAAAGTATGATCTAATAAGACCATCTACTGAAAAACTCTCAACCTGTTCATTTGGTTTGTAAACCCTCCCACAACAGCATCGGCCCACCTATTTTACATACACATGCTCTGAACTTTAAAATAATAATAATAATGATAATGAAATAAAAGAAAGAAATGTCATAATTTTTTCTTTTTTGGTTTATGTAAGTAGATTTCACGGCAAAAAAGAGCTCTGGTTTTAAAATGGTTGTGTATACAGTGAATATTTTTAGTTTTAGAGTGTGAAAAAACAGCGCACACAGTTAAGACCATCTGCCATCTCACAATATCTGTTTTACTGACGTTCATCTTCTCAGTCAAAATGAAACCTGCTGTGGTTGATTTACATTTTTTTTTCACAAATGTTTTGGGTTGCCAAACATCTTGTAGGTGAGAGTGGAGATTCAGCGCACAAGTGTTTATAGGTGAAGAGTGACTTTGTGGTCTTCAGAAAAAAAAGAAAAAAGAAAAAAAGAAAACATGATGAGACACTTTATATTACACAAAGGGGGAAAAACAGTGATTATTTTGCTCATATTTAATAAATCAAGTGTTAGGTCATGGAGGCTACATCAGTCAAGCTTGTGTAAGAGAGGTGAATATAAAGTAAATACAGTATATACGTAAATATAAAGCTATTTCGAAGACTAAAAGTGCAAGGATCCCGTTCCCCGGTCTTTTTAGTCTCCGTACACAAAAAATGTGTATTTTATTGTGTTTTTTTCACTACAGGAATTAGAGTGTGGGCATCAGGTGGGTAAGTATGTAACACCGTGGCTTCCTGAAGTGAATAATATAGGTGATTGGTGCAGGTTTCACTGCTAACCAGATTTATTCTCTCTTTTAGGAAACTGGAATTAGAACTTTGCTTCAAGTGGATTGAAATGATATAAGGAACTACAACTACAATAATTGAAAAAAAAAAAAGTTTCAGTATTCTATGTATACTAATAATGTTCAGTAGTGTTCAGGTGGTCCAGTGTAGCCAAGGCTGCATTTCCCAACCTCAAGAGCCGCTTTGTTTCGGCTCCTATTCTTATTGCCGCTGATCCCACACATCAATTCATGGTGGAGGTCGACTCGTCAGAGGTGGGGTTAGGTGCGGTTTTGTCTCAGCGTGCTGCTTAGGATGACAAGGTTCATCCCTGCTCATTTTTTCTCATTGATTATCCCCTGCCACGTGCAATTACAGAGAATTGCTGGCCATTAAGTTAGCATCGGAAGAGTGGCATCATTGGTTAGAGGTTTCAGGGGTTCCCTTCATTGTCTGGACCGATCAAAACCTTGTGTGCAACTTTTCAAGTTTCAGTGTATATGGAGATTGTTTGGCATCAGCATTGATAACTCTGACACGAGTGATAGGTTTTGGGTCAATTAGTGTTGGTTCTCTTCTTCTTTAAGACAAGAGTCCTCACTTATAAAACTTTCCATAGATTTCATCCTAAAAGTTTGCAAATGCACAAAAGCTAGATATTGGGTACACACAAAAGTTTCCAGAGTTATAAAACCATGTGTACGCCAAAACCTGAGCAAAAATCCCAGTCAGGGGAAAATTATGCGTATGTTCTTCTTCACCCCGTCTCCTCCCCAAAATTACCACATATTGTGTGAAATGAGTGTACCACTCTAACAAAAGACTTAAGAAGATAATGAGAAGACTTGTGATGACAAGTGAAAGGATGACTCGCGATGAGAAGTGAAAAGATGACTTTAGATGAGCAATAGAGAAATGGAAGCTTTAGCACAAGTTCTACTAGGAAGACTAAGGCCCAATCCCAATTCTATTTTAGAATCCTCACAAAATGCTTAGAATGCAGAATGAACAACAGTGTTCTGAATGAAACTCACAGCTCCACCAATTCACTTTCGTGTCCTCAGCCAGTCTCTTTACACTGTTTACCATTTCTTATGCAGTCACCTGGACTTTTGCTTAAATTGTGTCATGTGGGTTCACATCGCAGTGTTGCTATACACCTAAACTCACGAGACTTGAACTGTCCAAACATCTCTGTCTTCCAATACAGCTCAGATGTAATAAAGACCGCTCTCAATGGGGAAACCCATCAAAATAAATGTCCCTTGGAGAAAAAATACCTCAATTACACTTGCATCAGCTGACAGTCAACTGATCCATTTCTACCTATAGGTGTACAATCACACCATTGCTAGTGATCTTTTCATTGTGTGTTCAACCCCATGCGGAGCTGCACACACCATTCGTTGGCTGACTTACAGCAGTGCATGCCGGCTAGAAATGTTGTCTGACTTGAGACATCACTGGAGGAATGTCACTGTAACATACTGTATGGCATCAAAAATACTGTGTGAGTGTTTCGAGAGTTGGTGCAGCTTGTCCAGATCGTGGAATTGGCACAATTGGCCAAACAAGCTTTGTGTTTATTCTGACACCTTTAGTTCAACCAATGCTCAAAAATCTGTGTTTCTATAACATTAAAAGCTATTTTACTGTGGTAGCAATGCTACACTGAGTCACATTTATCAAAACCACTGATAAAAGTATACTTTATTGGTATTTAAATAGTATAGGCTTATTTTGAACTTGATTCTTGAACAGATGGCGCTGTATTAAGCAGTACATGAATGCTGCTTCATGAAAACATTTCTAAAATATCTGCGTATTTGGCAAATACTGCATTTAATTAATTTAATCTATGCAGAAAGTGTCCAACATCACGTATCTTCTTTCAACTCTGCACCTGTTGTTATGATGATTTTATCCAACCAAATCTTCATAGGTTGGCAGGGAGTTCTTATATGTAATGATCAATGTTGGAACCTATGTATATAAATGGGCTTTATGATAAGCAATTGTAAAATACATCTTTGAGGCATGTAGATTTGTCTGATGAATGATTGAGTAAATCAATGATTCATCTGTATCTCTCACTAGCACAATCATCAGAACTGCTGTAAAACTTAAGTTGTAATGTCACTGGTGATAATAACTGAATTTTTAAATGCATTTTCCATTTAGGTATATGTTAAAATAAAGTTTAGGTTTAGCTTTTAGCTTTGCATTATAATCACAATGTGTTTATTTTTATAAAAGTGACTCAGCGTGACTTTTAGTTTCAGTTTCTGTTTCAGGGACTTTTAGTTTGTACCCCCCCCCCCATTCATTAATTAATTCTTGTTTTCTTTTGTTCTTATTAGCAGTTTGTTGTCATTACTCACTGTCCTTTCCTGCATGTGTCTTGTTTAGTACATTATTTTCTTGTGTACAAATGCCATCAGTTCCTTTCAGTTCAGGATCTGGTGCATTGTTGCTGCAATTAGAAACACTTGTCCTTTCCTGCCTCACTGTGAAATTCAGTGCTGTTTATTCTCTTTATGTGTTGAATGGGGGTGAAATGCAACAATCATAGCCTAAGCAAATGTCGAAGATAATTGAAAGCTGCTTAAAAAGTGAATTACAAATATTTCTTGTACTTCCTTGAATAATATATTGAATAATGCATCTTTTGCAACCTAATGTTATACTTAAATATGATGGTTTAGCAGCAAATGCTGTTCTTGAGGGATGAATTTTCCATATGTGTGGCTCAATAATTAATTGTTAATCCAGCAGAGGTAACATTACCTTATTCATAATTCATGTTCTTTTCCCTTAACCTCTGTGAATGTTTTCTTATAGGATAGTGTTGCAGAGAACTTTCCTGAAAAAAATATTCCAAAATCTTTCCTGTAATTTCACAGCGGAACAAACAGTATCATTTACAGTGCAATGTAAGAATAATTGTATTTATTTATTTATTTTTTAACTGCTAAAGTTAAAAACCTGTTAAGTTCCATAACTATATATGGAAACTGTAACAGATTTATACATTTCCTGGCATTTTACCATAAAATGTTAATATTTAGAAGTAAAAATGAACAAATCATCTTATAATTTACAGAGAAAATCCATAAAAGAAATGGCAATTTTCAATGAAAGCTGTACGTAAGGGTTTTATTTTACAACATATGTTGTTATATGCATTTTTACTGCATTATTTTAGTTTTGTGTCCATTTCACTTTGTGTGCACCTTCAGTTTTTCTTCAGCTCATGGAAAATATTCTTCAGCTAATCATGATGCACTTTGATTCCTTATGTTATGGAAGCATATGGGTAGCATTATTCAATTTGGGATGTAATATGCAAAATGACAATGCAATATGTAAAATGGCAATGCATTTCTGTATTTACATTTACATTTTCCAATACATTTGTGCAACGTTTGGTGCAAAATGAAAATGAAAATTAAATTACATAATTTTAATTTGCCATTTACTACACCAGTTTTAAAATGTAAAATGAATATTAATTTTAACGCTTTATAAGTTGCAAAATTAAAATTAAAATGTATTACAGAAATGATTAGATATGTCTAACATGTTAAAGCAAAAACTGTGGCAAAATGATCATTTAAATGCTATTTTTCTTAATTGCATTAACACTCACAGTCAAGACACTTACGATTGCATTTTCATTCGGTGTCCTGCAATGAATGTAGCAAAACTCAATGTGCACATTGAAAATGCATTGCGAGACGATCACGTGTCCCCGCCCTCGCGCCACGTCAATCTTTGTTTGAACAAGGCGGGGCTTGCAGAAGGTCAGAGACTCAAGTCTCAAGAAGAGGATTCAATCAAGTGAGACAACATAGACAAGACAGTTGGTCCGTGTATGTTTTGATCATTTCGGTTTATGGCTTCAATATTTCATTCGCACTTGTGGGCGGAGCTGAAACACTGCTTTCATCTGATTGGTCGAATCGGATCGGTTTTCATCTGACAGCCTTCAGCTCGGTCTTGTCATTCTTTCAGACAGAATAAGAGTCAGTGCAAGTGAAGCACTGAAATGTCTGAAACTACGCTCACTGTTAATTAGCATAATATTTGAATCAGATGTAGCTGGGCACATAATTCGTGCTGCTGAGACCTGCAAATTATTTCTAGGTTGTAGTATTGTATGAATATTGTCCCACTGATAAAAACAGTGCAAATAGTTATGTCCCTTTGGATAACAGTAAAGTGGAAATAAATATAGTTAAATTTATGAAATAAAATTAAATAGGATTTTTTGGGAAGGTAAGTCTGGCCAGTTATAAAAGCAACACGAGTCGGACGAGTCTAAAGATATGAGCTGAATTGGGTGAAACATTAAAGTTCTAGTCTGTGTCAATTACTCTCATAATAAATAATAATAATAATGTTAACTGTATTTTTCGGTATAAGTTGCATCAGTCCAAAAATACGTCATGACGAGGAAAAAAACATATATAAGTCGCACTGGACTATATGTCACATTTATTCAAGACCAAGAGAAAACATTACCGACTACAGCCGCGAGAGGGCGCTCTGGGGTAGGCTACAGGAGCACTGAGCAGCATAGAGCTAATTTTACTATTTTTATTTAGAAATGTAACTATATTCATTTTTACAATTATTTATTAATGTCACACACACACACATACCTAGTGCCTTATATAAGATGAGAGTGGTAAATGTTACAGACATGGAACTGTTCAGTCTATTATTGATTTTAATTTCCACTTCACTGTTATCCAAAGGGACAGAACTATTTGCACTGTATTTATCAGTGGGACAATATTCATACAATACTACAACCTAGAAATAATTTGCAGGTCTCAGCAGCACGAATGATGTGCCCAGCTACATCTGATTCAAATATTATGCTAATTAACAGTGAGCGTAGTTTCAGACATTTCAGTGCTTCACTCGCACTGAAGGCTGTCAGATGAAAACTGATCCGATTCGACCAATCAGATTAAAGCAGTGTTTCAGCTCCGCCCACAAGTGCGAATGAAATATTGAAGCCATAAACCGAAATGATCAAAACATACACGGACCAACTGTCTTGTCCATGTTGTCTCACTTGATTGAATCCTCTTCTTGAGATTTGAGTCTCTGACCTTCTGCAAGCCCCGCCTTGTTCAAACAAAGATTGACGTGGCGCGAGGGCGGGGACACGTGATCGGCTCGGAATGCATTTTCAATGTGCACATTGAGTTTTGCTACATTCATTGCAGGACACCGAATGAAAATGCAATCGTAAGTGTCTTGACTGTGAGTGTTAATGCAATTAAGAAAAATAGCATTTAAATGATCATTTTGCCACAGTTTTTGCTTTAACATGTTAGACATATCTAATCATTTCTGTAATACATTTTAATTTTAATTTTGCAACTTATAAAGCGTTAAAATTAATATTCATTTTACATTTTAAAACTGGTGTAGTAAATGGCAAATTAAAATTATGTAATTTAATTTTCATTTTCATTTTGCACCAAACGTTGCACAAATGTATTGGAAAATGTAAATGTAAATACAGAAATGCATTGCCATTTTACATATTGCATTGTCATTTTGCATATTACATCCCAAATTGAATAATGCTACCCATATGCTTCCATATTATGTTGCTTTCACAACAATACATTTTAACCCGCGCTCAACCCGGATCCCTCGAGCGCCCCCTAGCGCTTCCACACAGTTTATTCTCTTCAAAGGACACCAGTCTATCAAACAGTAGACTTCAATCAATCCCAAATCCATGTGGAGTAGAAGTGTGCTTGAGAGCAGTATGCATGATGATGCAAAACACACATTTTAAGAATGAACAATTTTTTTTTAAATGTATCCCATTGTTCCTTTGAACATTTTTCAAAACTTTTTTAAACCCATTAGCTACTTATTTCTAACAGCTCTTATTGTTTTTAAAACCCATTTTTTGAGGAAAAACAAACTACAAAACTCGGCTAATTGTAACAAATAGTTGGAGCCTAGTGTATTAATGCTCCACACTGATTCTTTCCTCCATTAAAGCAGTCACAAGTAGCGTGCAAAATATTTTAGCTCCATTGTTATCTCAGGACCACGCCCTTCACGAGGGTAACTTTTCAATATTCAGAACCCGCAAAGTGAAAGTGAAACCGTCAGCAGCTGGAGGAACGCTGTTGCTCTTCCCAGCGTGCTGAAGTGAGTCAGCGGTTTTCCCGCGGAATTGGGTTAATTTAAACCGCACCACTGCGCTGGTTTTGGCGGGATAATTCTTTAAACATGTCAGGAGTGTCACAGACTGACGGTTGCTTTTCTGTGTTTATGCCTTGGAAATAAAATCAAAGGTTCAAAAACCAAGTATAAAATACAAAATAATCATGAAGAAAAATAATAACAAAAGTAAAACAAGCAATTTTAAAACTTTTAAAATGATTAAAACATTTAAAATGATTTTACATTAAAAATAATAATAATAAAAAAATAAAACAGTTTGCATTTATTTCAATAAATGCACAGCGTTTTGAGTCTAGATTTAAATGTGACTAGTGTTTTAGAACATCTGATCTCTTCTGGAAGCTGATTCCAACTGCGGGCAGCATAGTAACTAAAGGCGGACTCCCCTTGTTTTCTGTGAACCCTTGGTATTTCTAACTGACTTGATCCTAGTGATCTGAGTGCTCTGTTAGGTTTATACTCAGTGAAAATATCTGCAATATATTTCGGTCCTAGGTCATTTAGTGACTTATATACGAGTAAAAGTACTTTAAAATCAATTCTAAATGTAACTGGAAGCCAGTGTAAGGATCTAAGGACTGGTGTGATATGCTCAGATTTTCTGGTTCTAGACAGAATCCTGGCAGCAGTGTTCTGGAAGAGCGGCAGCTGTCTAATGGTCTTTTTGGGAAGGCCGGTGAGGAGCCCATTACAATAGTCCACCCTGCTAGTGATAAAGGCATGAACAAGTTTCTCCAAGTCTTGACTGGAAACAAAACATCTAAATCTTGTAATGTTTTTTTTTTTTTAAATGATAGTATGCTGATTTAGTTACTGCTTTGACATGACTACTGAAACTAAAGTCTGTCTCCAGAATCACACCAAGATTCCTGACTTGATTTTTAGTTGTTTGACCCCTAGAGTCAAGGTACGCATTCACCTTGAACACTTCATCTTTGTTTCCAAATGCAATGACTTCAGTTTTTTCCTTATTTAACTGAAGATAGTTCTGGCACATCCAACTATTAATTTCATCAATGCATTGGCAGAGGGAGTCAATGGGGCTGTAGTCATTTGGAGATAAGGCTAGGTAAATCTGGGTATCATCAGCATAGCTTTGATAGGCAATTTGGTTCTTTCTCATTATTTGACTAAGTGGAAGCATATACAGGCTAAACAAGAGCGGTGCAAGAATTGAGCCTTGTGGGACTCCGCATGTCATGGACGTCCACTTAGACTTATGCTCTCCTAGACTCACATAATATCCTCTCCCTTCTAAGTATGATCTGAACCATTTGAGTACCATCCCAGAAAGCCCAAACCAGTTTTCCAGTCTCTCTAGTAGTATGTTATGATCAACAGTGTCAAACGCAGCACTGAGATCTAGCAATACCAGCACCGATATTTTGCTAGAGTCACAATTTAAGCGAATATCATTTATTATATCAATGAGTGCTGTCTCTGTGCTGTGATGCGGTCGGAAACCAGATTGAAAATTGTCCAGGTATCCGTTTGAGTTTAATTTTTTGTTCAGCTGATTAAAAACTACCTTTTCTATAATTTTGCCTATAAAAGGAAGATTAGATATTGGTCTAAAATTGCTCAAAATTGTGTCATCACAATAATACGGATAAATCAAAGGAAAAAAAGGGTGGTGGGGTGCTTAGTTTAATGCACTGAGAAAATGATTAGTATAATGACATTTAGTGAGTGTGTTTGTGATCTCTTACATAATCAAGTAAAATAAAATAAAAATGTTCGATGAACAAATGATCTCTACTCACCATAGACAGAAACACTGAATATTTTGGATGTCAGTTTAGCTCCACTCATCTGTAGTTGATAGAGTCCAGTGTGTTCAGTTGTGATGTTAGTGATGGTCAGAGATCCAGTTTGATTGTCCAGCTTCAGTCTGTCTCTGAATCTCCCGTCAGGAACATCATATATGGAGGAGATTTTAGTATGTCTATTGATTTTAGCAATTTTAGTCTGTCTATTGATTTTAGCAATCAGAGATTTTTCATCTCTGAAACGCCACAGAATGTCATCGTCTTCATGTATTTCAGTAACAACAGCATTTAAAGTGACAGAATCTCCCTCCATCACTGACACCGACTGTATTTCATTTGTCTCAGAACCAGACACACCTGAGGAACACGAAAAGATTTTAAAGCTGCATTATTTAAATGTGAATTGATAAACAGCATCAAAGACACAAAAGTTAAAAGTCTGCAGAAATGAACAGACAGATGAGCAACGTAAACCTCAATTTGATTTGATCGAGCCGGGAATAACTAAACAGTTTGAACAACAGAAGTTTATGTTCTGAAACATAATAAATGAAGCCGGAAATATGTTTTTATATCTTACCAACCAGGGGCCTGCTGCGCAAACAGAACAAAAGAAGCACGTAAAACATTTTCTTTACCAGTTCTGTGTCTGATCTAAAAAGACCATCTGCTAAAAACTCATGGTGTGAATCCTCCCACAACAGTTTGCCTCTCCTGATGCATGCGCACATGCTCTGCGTGTTATATCCTCACAAATAAATGATCGTCTGGCTCCTATTAAGACTTTAAACGTTCTCAAAAGTAAAAACACACATTATTTTTAATAATTCATCAACGAGGGTAGATGTCTCACTGTATTAAATATGTAAAATAGGAGTGTATTATTGTATACATCTCCCTAAATTTCATGTTAGAATAAAGATGATGGATTTAAAATGGTTTGCACTCATTCAGATGTAGTAAATAATAATAACAATAATAATTATTATAATAAAAAAACAGGTCAATTTATTTCCCATCTCTGGTTGTAGGTGTTACTAAGGTGTGAGATGAGCAGCTCAACACGAAACATGAAATACAAAAGGAAACCTGCTGCGGGCGGATTTCCTCACAATGATGGTGATCAGTCGATGGACAAACATCTCATGCACTTTTGTTTTGAGTGTGTTAGTTTGAAGGTGTCTAGTGAAAAAAAAACAAAGAAACAGGGTTACTACACTTTTACTGCCATGAACCCATGGTTCATATTTCTGTAAGGGAAGATGAAATGCTTCACATTGGTTTGCAATTAATTCTTTATTTTCTGTTTAAAACATAGAATGCATTGAAATGCATCAGAGATCAAATGAACTAAGGCACATTTTGAATTTCTCTTTCATCTAGTCCAGCTAATGATTTTTGGTTCCCTGAATGTTCTTCAATAGTTGCTCAAAATAACCAAAAGGCAACCATAAAAGAGCGTTAGGGGAACATTCTGTGTTGCTGGACACACACTTCAACTCATCAGCTCATAGTTAGCCTAGAGACTGCGAGACCCAAAATGAGTGTTTGACGAAACGTGTGAATCTGAGGAGAACTGGTTTCAATCAGGTAATTTGGTTGCATTAAAATAAATAAGATACAGGAAACACATATTAATCTGTCTGTCTACTTTAATCACGTCCGAGTAGCCTGTGATTGCATAGGCAGAGTTTATGTG
The DNA here is from genome assembly GCF_003368295.1 of Carassius auratus. Lineage (NCBI taxonomy): Eukaryota > Metazoa > Chordata > Actinopteri > Cypriniformes > Cyprinidae > Carassius > Carassius auratus. Next base: position 101,071 of record NW_020527591.1, on the reverse strand, counting down.
GGCATTGAATAAATACATGCATACATACAGTACATACATATTCCATTATCTACTGAAATATTTGAGGGGACAGCAATTTTAAGAGGTGTCCAAAACATAGTTTAGGCCTATTATTGAGTGCACAATGGAGCGTGATTATGTAGCTTTCGCAAAGCAGTAACAATAGGACTTTCTGTTCTGCATTCGCCCGTTCAAACCACAAATGTTGCCAGGAGAGACGTGTTTGTTTTACACTTGTTTCTGGGCTTCGGTGTCTAATGCCACATTACTAGCAAACTGAGACAAGCTTAGGTCTATTGTTGTTTTGACACTGACTTCTCACTCCAGGTTACTTTCACTTTCACTTTCAGCAATATGCTGACTTAAAGATTCAACACCCCAGCCCTTCTGTGTTCTGAGATGGCCATTTTTGTGACATCCATTCACTTGTTTCAAATATCCCTTTTTGTGTAGCTTCAAGTAGTCCTGTATTATGCACATATTTTAAATCTTTAACTCTATATATTAATATAACTCCATAACTCATTAATCTACTTAAACTCTGTCTGAATTAAAGTTAAAATCTAATTTCAAATATCTCTAACATAAGCCTCGCTATTAAGATGAATGGTTTTACTAAATGTATGCAAAGCCACACACTCACCCACACACACACTCACACTCACATATATATATATATATATATATATATATATATACACTGAGATAATCTGTGTCTTTCTTTCTTTCTTCCTCAGGCTTTCCTGGTGTTGATAGAGATATAGTGCCAGTGGTGGAGGAAGATTCAGTCACTCTATACACCAAGCAGCACAGAGCAGAATTAGATTGTATTTTATTTGTATAGCTCATGTTAACGGAGATCTTAGTAAGATCTGTACAGATGTTCAGTGTGAAGATAGTGATGAGAGATTCAGAGACAGACTGAAGCTGGATCATCAGACTGAATCTCTGACCATCACTAACATCACAAACACAGACTGGTCTTTATAAACTACAGATCAGCAGATTCAGAGAAAATGCCTTCATTGTTTATGTTTGTAGTGAGTAATTTATTCAGTTCTAAAAGCTTAATATATGAATCTAAAGTTTTTAAATATCTACAGTTTTTAAGACATTTTTTCCGGGTTTTATTGAAGTTAATGCCATTTAATGCAAATTTGATGTACTGAATATCGCACACAAGTATAAAAAAGAAAATATAAAAATAATTAAAAAAAGGTCATCGGATCTTAATTTTAACCTAAGCTACTAAACTAAACTACTTTTATCAGAGTAGTAAGATATAAGAGCTGAACACACTTGTATCATTTTTTTTTTTTTACAGTGGACCCTAAAACACAAAACCAGTGTAATTTTTTTTAATAAAGAAGCTTTCGATTGATGTATGGTTTGTGAGGATCTGACAGTATTTGGTTGAGATACAACTATTTGAAAATCTGGAATCTAAAGGGTGCAAAAAAATCCAAATGAGAAAATCGCCTATTAAGTTGTCTTAATTAATTCTTAGCGATGCAAATTACTAATCAATTATTTTCTTATATAGTTATGGTAGGAAATGTCATACATATCTTAACAGAACATGATCTTTACGTAATATCCTAATGATTTTTGGTATAAAATAAAAATCTATACTTTGTACCCATACAATGTTTTTTTTTTTTTTTTGGCTTTTGCTACAAATATACCCCAGAGACTCAAGATTGCTTTAGTGCTCCAGAGTCACATTTTTGAGAAAGTTCTTCCCAACATTGTTGCAGAAGTTCTGACAAATGTGTTTCACTTGTAGATTGCCCTGCTTTGTCCCATTACTTACAGAAAACACTTTGGATCTACAGAAAAAAATAAATAAATAAAATAAAACAGTCTGTGTGAATGGCCTCTCGAACTGCTCGAAAATGAAGTGTTTGCTATATATATATATAACCGTTTGGTTCTCTATCTGTATGACAGCCAGGCCAACATTTTGTTAGCAGAGTTTGTCATGTTTCATTGTGTTATCAAAAGTAGAACATATCAGTTTTATTTGGCTGGACGTTACTTAATATCACTGCCACAGAATGAATCACACAGCTGGATCTGATGCATCAGATTAATGATGGATCATCTTCTCATGCTGACAGACACATACTCTACTACTTGATTCTCCTCTTCAACATCCTGAACAAACACATCAGAGAAAGACACAGTTAAATATTTGATATTAAATAATCATCGATATATAAGAAAGCTATTGAATATTTTATTGTGTGGTACTAGTAGTAAGAAATACACAACTATACATTAAATTATAACCATGACACAAAATGAATTGGAAAAATGACAGTTTTGTAAATAAAAAAAGTATTTTTATAATAAATACATAATTTGAATAGTATTTTTCCCTTCCCTTTCACAGTTAATCAGTCTATTTATTGTCCTTTCTTCTGCAGTTGTTTTAGTTGTATTTTATTAGGTGGTCCCTACTGTCTGACACGTTTAATATTTGTATTTATTTATTATAATATGTAATGTGATCCAGCACAGTATGAAAGTTGATCTGACTCCTTTATTCACCTTTAGATTCTCAAAGCCATAAGAAAATAATCATCTATATGACTTGTACTAAAAGGTTTTATACGTCATTGATACAAAGTTAACAGTAAATGGTTTCTTTTGGAAATAAAGTATCAGGCGAAAGTTTGTGAACCCTCTGCAGCATCTCAGCAATTTTTTTCTTGTGTACTAAATGTAAACATCTTTATGTAAAATATCTTACTCGGGACAGTACTAAATAAAAAAACAACAACATGCATTTTGTATGGTTTATCTTATTACTCTCATTATTAAAATTGTTCACATTTCACAGATTCTGCAAGGGTTTCACAAACTTTCGCATACCAAAGAAAAAAAAATGTGATAGTGAGGGATCATTATCATACAGAGAAAAACACTCACTGCTGAAATCATACAAGCACACACAACATAAATGAATAATAAATGATCTTACTGATCTTTCGTAGAACATTGGATCATGAATCATGACAGTAAAAGTGATCTCATCTTCACAAGTCTGACCTGTTTGGACGACAGAAATCGATTAAAACTACAATTTTTTTTTTTTTTTGTACAACATATGAGTTATTGTTAGGGCTCTCAAAGTGCATGTTACATGAATGTACATAATTAAATAGTTTTAATGCTGTGATTTTGAGAATTGCATTAACAAATTTAATATGACATTATTTTTCTCGCTACAAGCAGAGTTAAAACGGCAAATACAGAATCCGTTTTTGTGTGAGACGAGTATAAACTGCACAAGGTAGATCAGTCAACAAAACAATAACCAGTTTTGTAGATTTCTTTCTGAGAGTATACATACATAAATTATATTACATTATAATATAGGATATCAATTAATTCATATATTTAGAGTAGATTTGAGTATATTATTGTTTGTTATAACACTTGCCTTCTTGATCAGTTTTTCTACATTCCCAGCAGATGCAGAAAATCCAAAATCCAGCGACAATCAACAGAAATCCAGCAACAGGAGCAGGGTTCAACTCTATCAGAGAGACGGAGACTAGAGGAACTGAAGAAGAGGAAAAGACAGACAGTCATTAATGTGAGTGATTGAATCAGTCTGATCTACAACAGAAGACAGAGATCATCTCAGTTAATAACTTGTGGAAGAACCTGAACATGTGAGACAGAGCTGAGTGATGTCCAGATGTTGAGTCTGGTTGCTGATGGGATTGTTGAGCACACAGCTGTAGCTGTTTTTATCCTGATATTCCACCTCCAGAGGTAGAGAGAGACTGATGCTGAGATCAGACACACTGATGCTGGACAATAAACTGTTTCCTTTGTACCAGGAGAGAGTCACATGACCCACATTCACCACTGAACACACCAATGAACAATTCTGCTGCGAGGATGAGGAGGATGAAGAAGAACAGTCTCTGCTGATGACAGGAACAGACAGATGAGCTGAAAACAAACAGTTAATCTAGTCAACAATCTTATTTTGAGCTCAATGTTAAGTGAGTTGACAGTCAGTCGTGTGTGTTTTTATCTCAAAATAAAGTAGTTATATAAATATTCAGGTTTCAGCACCAGTTGAGCTCCACTGACAGGATTTGAGGCATAATAAACCAAATTTCATTACCAAAAAAATACAAATAAATAAATATATATATTTGTCCCAACTGGTGTTACAGTGAAATACTTTCAATGGAAGTCAATGGAGTCCATCAGTAATTGTTAAAATACCGTAGTGAAGACACAGTACATGAACAATTAGCAGTATGAACAAAAGTCACTAAAATAATTTATCCAATTTTATATCCAATCTTCTTCTTCTTCATCTTCTTTTATTATTTTTGACCATTTTGCCACAAATGCTGTTGATGGAGCTCATCTTGTTCTGAATACTGCTTTAATAAAATAAGAACATGTGAAGAACAAGACAAATGATCTCTGCTCACCATAGACAGAAACACTGAATGTTTTTGATGATTTTTTTCGCTCCACTTATCTCTAGTTGATAAACTCCAGTGTGTTCAGTTGTGATGTTTGTGATGGTCAGAGATCCAGTTTGATCGTCCAGCTTCAGTCTGTCTCTGAATCTCTCATCAGTATCATTATATGTGAAGATTTGCTTCTTTTTCTTCATTTTAGCTATGAGACAGTCTTCAGCTCCAAATTTCCACAGTATGTCTTCAACTTCATGTATTTCAGTAAGATTAGTGTGTAGAGTGACAGAATCTCCCTCCGTCACTGATACTGAATCACCAAACACACCTGATCAACATGAACAAATGAAGGTAATTACAAAAGTAGGACATTTTAATTAATAAGCTGTTATTATTTCATTTCTTTTTGACTGACTACAAGAACTTTGCAGTTTAGCTCTTGAAGATAAAGAAAAATAAATATGTAACATGTCAACTGTCTTTAAACTGCTGCAGTAAACTGTTAACTTCTATCTTTACAGAGAATCAAACAGACAGAGAAATAATTTAATTGCTTATAGATTGCAGAAATATTATTATAGTTTTAATTCATATGGCAGCAGCATTTATGAAAAAAAAAAAAGACAGATGTGATGTATTTGTTCTGTTTTGGCTTAGTTTCTTGGCCTGTGTTTCCTTGTTGGTGCCTGTTTGTTCCAAAGATTATTATTGCGTTCACCTGTTGTTCAAATAATTATCATATTTAGTCTGTGGATATACAGTATATTCCCTTTGTTGTTCAGATCTTTGTCTGTTGTGTTTCCTGAGCTTCTCCCTTCTGTTTCGTGGATTATTGAATAATAATAATGATGATAACAATAACATTCAAATGAAATGCATTGCCCCTAATATGAAAAAAAAAAAAAAGTATGTTTACTGTCATGAGTCATGGGAGTTTACTAAAGTAATGGAGCACTGGGAATAAACTTAATCTACTTAAATGTAAAGTAAGACCAGGATCAAATTAATGGCTTAAAGGTACATCTGCTTATTTTTTTTTTAAAAATGTAAAGTTTGGTGCAATAGAAAGATTAGATATGTCTTGATTTAATCTCAATTTAAGATTCTTTTTTTATGGTGCAACATATGCTTACTCTTTCATTTGTTTTAAATTATCTGCTGTAGAGAAAAAACATTGTATAAAGTTACATAATTTATTGAAAACATAACAAATATAACAAATATTATTGTTAACATAATTTTTAAAAATGGCCTGATATTTGAATACTATTTAAAATAAGTTTTTTTGGCATTCTGAGTCTACATGCAAATCATTTACATTTACACCCCTAAAGGGTGCTATTAGTATTTAAAATCTATTTTGTTAGTACAAAAAGTGTAGCGCCACAGTTTTAACTTTTTTTTCTGAGTAAAACAGAATCTTTTATTCTCCTTTATTACTCTGTTTTCTTTTTTTTTATATAAACCATAAAAAAATTGTTATTTTATTTTATAAACTATAAAAATGTTTTTTATAACTTACCAATCAGACGCCAGCAGCACAAACAGTACAAAACAAACATGTGAAACATTTTCGTCAGTCGTTCAGCGTTTGATCTGATGAAACTCTCCGCTGAAAACACTCACGCTATAATGTGAATCCTCCCTCAACAGTTTGACACTCCTAGTTCACACGCGGCATTTGCATATGATATAATGTTATAATTCATCTGGGCCTTATTACATCTTCTTAATGGACAAAACAATATTTTTTTTTTTCATTTAACATACTTTTTGTTAGGTAGCTGCCTGACTTTGTTAAAAAGCATAACTGTAGTTTTTAAAGTTGTTTTTTATCAGTCTTAGTGCTTGCACTGGAAAAAATAACAATAAGTAGATTTATAAAGTTTTTATTTTGTAAGCTTCTGCATACATACATTTTAAGTAAAATTTAAGTATTAAATTAAGTCAAATCTACTAAAATATGTTAGGTACATTTAGCAAAGGAATTGAGTCAACAAGTTGAGTTAACAAGGCAAGAGTTTCATGAGTAATAGCTATCTGCCCACTTTGTTAAATACGCAATACTCAAGTACATTACCCCCAATTTACAGAAGATATAATTTACTCAAACAAGGTAGCACTGGTTAACAACCATGCTATTAAACCATGTGGTTCACTTGCAAACATGTAAGCAAATATACAACTGGTTATCAAACAATCAATTCCAAGCATGCTTATAATTTCAACTTTAATTTCAATAAGCTTAAATTTAATAGTAGGCTAATACATAATTGATAAAAAATATAATATTTTTTTTTTATTAATACCATCTAATACCATAATCTAATATAGGAAGAAAAGCCATCACCAGGTATTCTCTAGCGCGAATGAATAAGCATGATTTTGATCTGCAGAGAAAGCCAAGCTTTATCTTAAGCTTAGAAACCAGACTGCTAACATGGATTCTGAAACATAGTTTAAAATCAACCCTAATACACCCAAATATTTATAACTGTTAACTAATTCATTTTCATTTCCTTCAAAAGTTGAGATGTTTTAAGAAGAAACTGGAAGTTGTCTTGAGTTTATGAATACCATTATTTTTTACTTTTGTACATTTAAGACCAGCTTAAGCTGTTTTAAACGGTTCTGAACAGTATTAAATGCAGACTGCAAAAGTTCAAGGGCTTGTGCAGTAGATGATGCAGTACAGTAAATAACAGTGTCATCAGCATAAAAGTGATACATAGCATTCGATAGATTTTCACAAAGTTTATGTAAATTGAAAATAATATGGGCCCTAATACTGAGCCTTGAGGAACCCCCTTGGAAATAGGCAAAAATGAAGACACAGAACCAGCCATCCGAACACTTTGGGTTCTACCTGACAAATTTGCAAACCAATCTACCAAATGCACAAGAATCACAAGAATGCCGTGATCAACTGTATCAAAAGCCTTCGAAAGCAATATCAATTTATCACCTTCAATGCTGCAGATATGGCGCTATGTTGTTTCCTAAACCCTGATTGAAAAGGTGATAAGATATCATTATATTAAAACATTCCTTTAGCTGCTCACCAACCAGGCACTCAAGGAGTTTAGCTAAAATAAACAGCTTAAAATTTAATTCTTGCTTGAACAATGTAGAAATTAAATTTGTTTATAGTATTTACTTCACCACTAAATAATTTTTGTCAGGGTGGAAAAGACAAAGTACAAACACAGTGCCAGTTTTACTGAAGCTCATTGTCTAAGTCAAACTGAAAACTGCTTTGGTTTGTGTTCTTCAGAGATGTGGTTTGATCTGTTGCATGGACAAACAGCTTGTAGATGAGAGGGGGTTTTCAGAGCTTGTGTGTTTCGTTTGTAGGTCAAAAGTATCTTCCTGTCCTGCTACTATCAACAGTTTTTTTTAAGACCATTTAACCTATAAAAAAAAAAAAAAACTCCAAGTAGTAGGAATGGACACACTAAATTAATTATTAAATGAATTACTAAATGTAATTATTATTATTTTATATGTAACTTTTGGACAGCAGCACTATTACATACTTAATAAATTAGTCAATAAATAAAGTTTGTTAGCAACAGTGCAACATAGAAGCATTTTTTTTTTTTTACTCAAAACTGATGAAAACTAAATAAATTATTAACAGCCATCAAAAAATAAATTGTAACTCATACATTGAATTTATTCTCAAAATTTACCCAGACATTGACAGACTAATAAGGATATGACCTGTGAAAAAAAAAAAAAAAAAAAAAAAAAAAGTTAGCAAGAATACTTTGCACGAAGAAGTCTTGAGCTGGAAATAACTTTCTTCAACTAGAACTGCTTAACTGCAGGATCACTGCATGAGAATACGATCATGATGCATATGCACACAAGGTATTTGATATTTTCTTATTTCACAGTAATATCACTGTTTATTTTGAGCATTATGTGTTTAATATTTAGCAGTAAAGCAGTTTTTCTATAGAGCAGAAGTCGATGGTTTTATGTGAGCGGGAATGGAAAAAGCCCTTCAACCACACGCTACTGACTTTTCACATCTCACACACACTCACAAACAGACATCAAACCCAGACATCGAGCAGTACACATTCTCACGTTTCTGTCCAACAGATAAACCACATTTGTGCAAACACGTAAATAAATGAATACATGAGAACACAGCGGGGTCTCCATTCCTTTCGATGAGCATTTGGCATCTTCTTTCTCTCTCTCTCTCTCTCTTTCTCCATGAGATTTAAACACATGGTTTTTTTAAGACTTTAAGAGTCAAACATAAAAATGCTTCAGTGTATTATATGATTTACTTAATTTGTTAAAAGTCTTTGTATTACAAGGCAGATTATTTTAGGAGTGTTTAGGAGACCTTTCAGTTTTTAACCTGTTAACTGTCACTCACGTTTTTGAAGATAGACATGAATGTGCATGATACAAACCTAAATTTTTATAATTCATGACTGAAAACATTTTGTAACATGATTTTGATGTACCATTTACATGGTAATGCAATATCTGATTTTAAAATGGGTTTTGAAGGATGAATTTTGAGATTTTCAAGTGATATATAACTTCTGATGATTTCTAAAATGTGATAGAGAAAAAAGGCAACGAGGAAGTCTTTTTTTTAAACAAAGGTCAAAGCCCCTTTTGTAATGTAGATTTCTGAGGGTGCACTCTTGTCATAAATTCATCTATTATTTTTCCTACATAATGTTTAACAAAAAATATTGGTAAAATATATATTTGGGAGTCTTAGACCTTTCCAACGATACATAGTTTGTCAAGATTAGATTAGATTTGATTGTAATATAGTATAGTCAACGTAGGCGTCCCGTATACGGGACGGGGTGACATTTAACAGGTTAAAGGGGGGGTGAAATGCTATTTCATGCATACTGAGTTTTTTACACTGTTAAAGAGTTGGATTCCCATGCTAAACATGGACAAAGTTTCAAAAATTAAGTTGTACGTTTGAAGGAGTATTTCTGTTCCAAAAATACTCCTTCCGGTTTGTCACAAGTTTCAGAAAGTTTTTTTCGAGTATGGCTCTGTGTGACGTTAGATGGAGCGGAATTTCCTTATATGGGTGCTACGGGCACTTCTGCCGGAAGAGCGCACGCTCCCGTATAGCAGAGCACTGAGAGCACAACAGACTTCACTGATCAGAGCGAGAGCGTCGCGAAAAGTCACAAAAGAAGTGTGTTTTTGGTTGCCAGGGCAAGACAACCCTGCACAGATTACCAAAAGAGAAACAGCATTAAGGGACCAGTGGATGGAGTTTATTTTTACAGAGCATCAACGGAGTTGTGCAAGTGTTTGTGTTTGTTCCCTGCATTTCGAAGATGCTTGTTTTACAAACAAGGCCCAGTTTGACGCCGGATTTGCACATCGTTTATTTCTTAAGGATAATGCAGTCCCAACGAAAAAGGGTCACGATCGTGTGTTGGTAAAGCTGCGTGTGTAGGTAAAACTGCTTCAAATATCTCTGCGTTGTTAACTTAGCTATCGGTGTGTAAGCACATCAAGTAAACAACATGCGATGTTGTCATCAAACTGCACTTTCCACATGTAACTTACAGCTTAAAAAAAAAAAAAAAAAAAAGACGACAAAAAGTGAAACTTAGTCATTTTCCAAAACCGCTAAGCAAATATATACAGTTTCAGTACATACCACATAGAGATGTCATTGCTGAGGCTGCTCTTGTTAGATTTTAGCCTCTGGATCTGATTCTGGATCATAAATATACGCTGAATCTGACTGTTAGCCATGGTTTGTTTTGGATGATGTTTTTTTCCTCACGGTAATGTCACAGCTTCCAAACGCTCTCAACGCAAAAGCCTACTGGCGCTCGTGATTCTTTAGCTCCGCCCACACGTCACGCCTCCAGCCGGTCGTGTTTTTCCGGGAATCTATCTCTTATAAATATAATAAAACTAAAGTCTTTTTGGAGTTAAGAAGGATGCAGTACTACTCTATAGGTACTCAAGATTAACAGGATATTGAGTGAAAACGAGCATTTCACCCCCCCTTTAAGTATAACACGTATCCAACATAGATGTCACACAGTTGGGTCTGGAACTTAGAAAAAGACTGAAGTTTGATCATCTTCTCATTTTGATTGGTGCATAATCCACATGATCGTCCTCTTGAACTTTCTAAAAACACATTACAAAAGATATGATTATAGTAAATGTTCATCCTGAAGATTGATTGAGATGTGATACATCTCTCTCTCTTTCTCTCTCTCTCTCTCTCTCTCTCTATATATATATATATATATATACATATATATATATATATATATATATATACATATATATATATATATATATATATATACATATATATATATATATATATAATATATATATATATATATATATATATATACATATATATATATATATATATATATATATATATATATATACATATATATATATATATATATATATATATATATATATATATATATATATATATATATATATATATATATATATTAGTGCTGTCAAAATTAGCGCGTTAACGCATTCGATTAATTTGAAATATTTAACGCGTTAAAAAAAAAATAACGCAATTAACGCGGTTGCAGTTTTTTTTATTTCCAGTTGTGGCCTATGTGTGTTCAACCTGCAAAGAAATATGGTTAAGACCAAGAAAGGACCTTTAGACGGAACGTTTCAGTATAAAACTCTGCCGGATTACTCTTCAGTCTGCCACAATAAATATTACTCTTCATTTAGTCTGCCACAAGAAACAGCAACATTAAAATCATGAACTCAAATGTCATTGTTTAAAAAAAAAAAAAAAAAAACAATGACTGTAACAGTGCGTAAATCAGACCTTTCTGTAACGCTAACGTTAATAAGCTTAAACGAAAATAACAAAATAATTGTGTAGCGGAGTATTTTTTGTACACAGTGCCGTGCACTGTCAATCACTCCTGTACGCGTGCATCACTGTCCTCCTCAGCTGCAGCAACTTGCGCTCTCTCTCTTCATCAAGCTTTAAAACAAAAAGGGGACAAAAAGATCATATTTTCTTTGTGCATAGGCTATAGATTAATTCCATAAATGAATATCTAAATTTGTGCCTTGCCGTCTACGGTATTTTTTTACAACTTAGAAAAAAGATGCTGCAGCCAATGAGCATCCAGCGGGGGCTGCAGGACGAATCAACCTCCGCAGACAGTTTTTAATGTTTATCAGACAATAAATACTCAAGATTTTGCTTTAGTATAACTCACAACGAGTTTCACACACCTTCTCCGGCCACGTTGAGTTGTTGACACTTAACAGTGGGAAAAGCGACACATGCGCTATTCACTTGTATAACTTAAGGGTGAATGGGTAATGTAGTTTCTGCTCTGGGTGGGATGAATTAGGAAGCTTGCATTGTGAAGGGCGCTCTGAAAATCGGCAGTGCAGGTAAAAGATTAAAACCTCTATTAAAACAGATGTCCAAATGAGCGTACCGGTACGCTACAAGCACGTTCTGGGCGCACGGAGAGGTGGCGGTACGCTCAAGAGCTATATTTGGAAGTGGCGGTACCGGTGCGTACCGGCCCACTTAAAGCACTGGCAATGACTATACTTTGGAATTTTTTTGCAGTCCACTTAGACTTCAACATGGAAATCATTTTTGTTTTTTATTGGCATTGATTGTTTTGAAATTCAAATGGTACTTACATGCCTGTGTTTTTATTTCTGTAATAAATATGGCTTTCAAGCCAACAGTTAATTTGGAGGATATTGATGGTTTATTGCAGGTATGTTGTTTACATGAGAAAATCTGTGTTACAAGTTAAACAAAAATTCCAATAAACAATCATATTTTGAATTTAAATAGTTTCTTTGTCTTGAGTTTACATTAATTATTTACATTTTACATTTACATATCCAAAAAGTTTCAGTCTTTTAATTGCGATTAATTTTAAAAAATTGTGCGATTAATTAGTTAATTTCTTTCAATCGATTGACAGCACTAATATATATATATATATATATATATATATATATATATATATATATATATATATATATATATATATATATATATACATATATATATATATATATATATATATATATATATATGTATATGTATATGTATATATATATATATATATATATATATATATATATATATATATATATATATATATATAAGTAAAAGGTGTTTATTGTATTAAATGAAGATCGTACGGCTTTTATAAAGATCTGATTGTGCTGTTGTGAGCGTGATGGATCATTATACAGGGCACACACATATTCATCTGCAGAAATCATATAAAGACTGTCAACATAAATGAATAAATCATCTTACTGATGTCTGTGTGTTTCTTCTGTAGAACACTGGAGCAGCGTAAGTGATCTCTTCTTCATGACGCTCAACTGATGCATTAAAACAACAAAACAATCAACCAACAAAAGTAATCATTCATATAGATTTAATTAGACTCCTCCAGCTGTGTCCTTACACATGTAAATATTGTTTCTAAATGGAGAAAGCTTGTTATTTTTTTAAATTAATGCAGACTTGTGTTGCTGATTTGCATTTCCAGTATAATGTTGCAGTTTGAGAAATGCAGAATCTCTCTCTCTCTGTGTGTGTGTGTGTGTGTGTGTGTATCAGTGAAATGAATAAACAGTGCTCCCCTGTGTCATTATATACAAACAGTGTGTATTTTGATGTAAGTTATGTCTACAGAAATTGTTTGTTTATTTTAGAAATGATCTAGAGGGTGTTAACTACGAAATTATGAGAACAGTTTTGATTAAATTCTAATTAGGACTATCACTTGAAAAAAAATATTTAAAATACACTTTAATTGCTAAAGTCAGTCTATAACACTTACCTTCTTGATCAGTTTTTCTGTGTTTCCAGCAAAACCAGAAGATCACGACTGCTGTGACAATCAACAGAGATCCAGCAGCAGCAGCAGAGATCGACACGATCAGAGGTGATTGTGAAGGAGTCTGTCCATCCAGCGCTGTAATGATAATAGAGAGAAATACATGTGTCCGTCTGATCTTCAAAAGAAGACAGAGATCAGCTCAGCAGAATAATCACATACATCAGCACTGTTGTACCTGAACATGTGTGACAGAGTTGAGTGATGTCCAGATGTTGAGTCTGGTTGCTGATGGGATTGTTGAGCACACAGCTGTAGCTGTTTTTATCCTGATATTCCACCTCCAGAGGTAGAGAGAGACTGATGCTGAGATCAGACACACTGATGCTGGACAATAAACTGTTTCCTTTGTACCAGGAGAGAGTCACATGACCCACATTCACCACTGAACACACCAATGAACAATTCTGCTCTGAGTATGAGGAGGATGAGGATGAAGAACAGTCTCTGCTGATGACAGGAACAGACAGATGAGCTGAAAACAGAGAAAAAGAGTACTTTGGGCTCAATGTGTTGAGTAAATGTTCAGTGTTTTTAGTCAGTCAGTGTTTTTATCTCAAAATACTGAATAATTAAACATTCCAGTATGTAAATAGTTATAAAAATATTCTAGTTTCAGAACCAGTTGAGCTCAGTTGACAGGATTTGAGGCATAATGTTGATTCCAGCTGAAATAATACACAAGGTTTAACAAGAATTCATGTAAATGTCTTTACAATATTATAGGCTTCACATTTCTGCTTTTAAGTCTTCCAAAAATTCATTTGACTTAAGAGCCTAACCGTAACCTTCAGTTTTGCTTTTAAAAAACGTAAAGTAAATAAATATATATATTCATTTTTGGTAATGAAACACAACAGCCACAAATGCTGTTGATGGAGGTCAACTAGTACTGGATACTGATTTAATAAAATAAAAATATGTGAAGAACAAGACAAATGATCTCTACTCACCATAGACAGAAACACTGAATGTTTTTGATACCAGTTTTGCTCCCCTCATCTGTAGTTCATAGACTCCAGTGTGTTCAGTTGAGATGTTTGTGATGGTTAGAGATCCAGTTTGATCGTCCAGCTTCAGTCTGTCTCTGAATCTCTCATCAGTGTCATTATGTGTGAAGAAGATTTGATTCTTATTTTTTATTTTAGCTATGATACATTTTTCAGCTCCAAATCCCCACAGTATGTCGTCGTCTTCACGTATTTCAGTAAGATCAGTGTTTAGAGTAACAGAATCTCCCTCCGTCACTGACACTGAATCACCAAACACACCTGATCAACAAACAGATTTTACATTGATTAAAGCTTCTGATGGATTACAAAGCCTGAAATCAGATTTTTTTTTTTTTTTATATTGTTTCCATGTGAACTTGAAAACAACCAGAATAGCAACATAAAAAACTAAAACAAAGTGAAAGGTGAGACATATGAACAGACTACTGTTAAAATCACCACACAATTTTAAATACAGATAAACAAATAAGAGATTATAATTCTGAATAAAACTTTAATCTGTGGTTTATTATGTCCAACATGATGGATTTACCATTAAACAGCAACAATGTTAAAATGTACAATATACATTTATATTATCAATTAATTAATTAAAATGACAGTATATTTTTGTGAAAAAGTAAACAATAACCACATATAACAAACTATACCAAGCCTGAGATCCCCTTTATAGTAGTATTATTATCACTCAGTGTCCGTTTTAAACAAGCACATGACCCAGCAAACTGTAATACTCTGGATTTTCATACAAAAGTGTCCAATCTATTTAATTTATAAAAACATAAATTCATTAACCTCAGATATGAACTCAAAGCAAACAGGTTTCCAAAACCAGAAGTGTTAGTAATCATACGACTTATTAAGGAGCTTACTTTATAATAACGCAGAGACTAAAGTTAATCTCTATTAAATGTAAAGTAAAAACTGGATTGAAATGAAGGTTTAAATATAAGTCTGCTAATTTTTTTTTTTTTTTTTTTTTTTTTTTTTTATAGTTTAAAGTTTGGTGCAACATAATTATTAGTTATGCCTAGATTTAGTTTAGCAGATTTACAAATGCCAAATATTTAATTTATTTTAAAGTTATGTAGTAGACGAAAATCAATGTATAAAGTTACATGATTTATTAAAAACAAATACATGATAATTATTGAAGATTAAAAGCGTTTGATATATTCAATACATATTTTAAATAAATGATGCCTTTATCTGTAGACAAACCAGGCTTACTGAACCCGTCTTTAATAATGTTCTTACTCTGAAAAAAAAATCTAATTTGAACAGTACTCTGTCAGAAAAATATATATATATATAAAAACACCTTAAAAATGTTTTTATAACTTACCAATCAGACACCAGCAGCACAAACAGAACAAAACAAACACGTGAAACATTTTCTACAATCGTTCAGTGTCTGATCTAACAGAACTATCTGTTAAAAACACCCTAGTATGAGTCCTCCCTCAAAAGAGTTTGTCCCTCCTAGTTCACACGCTGCGTTTGCATGTGATATAATGATTTAATTCAACTGGCTGTTATTCAGAATTGAGCTGTATATCTGTTGTGAATTTCAATTATCAGTTTTAGTGACATGACATTCAGCCAAGTATGGTGACCCATACTCAGAATTTGTGCTCTGCATTTAACCCATCCGAAGTGCACACACACAGAGCAGTGAACACACACACACACTATGAACACACACCCAGAGCAGTGGGCAGCCATTTATGCTGCGGCGCCCGGGGAGCAGTTGGGGTTCGATGCCTTGCTCAAGGGCACCTAAGTCGTGGTATTGAAGGTGGAGAGAGAACTGTACATGCATGACTCTCTGACCATTAGGCCACGACTTCTCTTAAATTGAATTTTCATTTTAACATTGTTCCCTTTTTATTGAATAGAAAAACCAAAGTACAGAGTAAAAACCGTGGATGGTTTCACAGTTTTAATGACGCTCATCTTCCGAGTCAGACTGATATATTTACAAATCAAGTCTGTCTTCAGGCCTATAACAGGAATAGTCTGTGTTGTTGTGCTGGTGTGATTCACTATCATTGCAATAACAAGAGCAGGACAAAAAGAAGCTTTTAAAACCTTTACTTAAAAAAAAAAATATTGTTTCGAAGCACTGGAAACTCAGACTGGTGACACATGCTGGTCAAAAGAGTGTAAATACAGAGAAAACTCGTGTATAAAACACCTTTTACAAACCAATGGCAAATGTTTTATTTCTGATCTGTCAATCTACTGAAAAATCTCAACCTGTCCTCCAATACTCTCATATAGGTTGTTTGTCCAAATCCCTGAAATACTACCCATCAGAGCGCACACTACAATTGCGCCCCTATCGGCAAAAGGTTGTTTTCATATTAATGGTTTGTACTCTTTTATTTTATGTGATTTTTTTTTTTTTTTTTTTTTTTTTTTGTAGTTCACTTGGTAGATTATTGCAATCATGCTATTATGGGTTCGATCCCAGACAACTGACATGCACGTAAAATGTATATGCTCAATAAATCATAATTTAGCATGATTTCTGTGAGGGTTAGGTTTAGGGGTGGGGTTAGGTGTGATCATTCGAACGAATAAGCCACCTAGTAAAATATGTAGGAAATACTGTGAGATCAGTGTAAAAAGTCCACACATTGCGTTTAAATAAACATTCGTTTTGATTTGTAATGACGTTAGTAGTAAGTATAATACACTACCTGTCATGATGATTTATGACTTTGACCTTTGACCTTTTGACAGGTTGAACTTCCGGTAACCTTATGATGGATGGGCGGAACAAATGAGATCAAGGGTTAACCTATGACCTTTCCACGCATCGATCATGTGCTTTTGACAGAAAGTTTTACCCTATTGACCTAATTAGTTTTAAATCATGGTTTTGACGGCTAGTTTAAACGGAAGATGAAAGACTCCCCACGCATCGATCATGTGCTTTTGACAGAAAGTTTTACCCTATTGACCGTTAGTTTGTTTGAAGTCTGTGCCAGATAAATTGTTTGAAGTTTGTGTCAGTTAGCTTGTTAGAAGTCTGTGCCAGATAACTTGTTTGAAGTTTGTGTCAGTTAGCTTGTTAGAAGTCTGTGCCAGATAACTTGTTTGAAGTTTGTGTCAGTTAGCTTGTTAGAAGTCTGTGCCAGATAACTTGTTTGAAGTTTGTGTCAGTTAGCTTGTTTGAAGTTTGTGTAAGTTAGGTTATTTGAACTCTGTGTCAGTTAGTTTGTTTGAAGTTTATCACAGTTATACGGTTATGTGTGTGTGTGTGTGTGTGTGTGTGTGTGTGTGTGGTTATACGGTTTCTCCCCCTCCCATTACGTTTATGAGCGGTGTATAAATGGGGTCTGTGTGTTCTACATTTATATATATAAAACATCCTATATTTTATATATATAAAACAATTAAAGATTGAAAAACATTTCAGTTATATAATTTATATAATCTAAAACACATTTTAATTATTTCACATTTATATATATATAAAACATTATATAATTTATATAATCTAAAACACATTTTAGTTATTTAACATTTATATATAAAACATTATATAATTTATATAATCTAAAACACATTTTAATTATTTCACATTTATATATATAAAACATTATATAGTTTATATAATATACATAATCTAAAAACAATTTAACTAAGGTTGAAAAAACATTCCGTTCTTTTAAAAAAAAAGGTTATAAATTAAACCGTATAAAATATACTGAAACCGACTGTTTCAGATAAAACAAGATCTTTTTTTTCTTTTTTTTTTTTTTTTAGAGAGCAGGAAAGAGATGTTTTCACACACCTTTGATCCTGACCCTCTGTGTCCCCACTTTCTGCGTTTGCACGCCACAGTGCACACTCGTCGGAATTTACTAACCAATCATAATATCTTCAAAGCCATTTTTAATTAAAACCAAACGTATCTCACGCGGGAGTACCATGTTTTTGACAGTTTTCTGACGGTTCACCTATGAATTACGGTTGGTGCACGGCTAGCATCTCTTGTACCCCTCTCTCTCTCTCTCTCTCCCTCTCTCTCCCTCTAATGCCTGTGTACACACATTCGTCTCCAAGTCTTATTTTCTTCTTTTAATGAATATAAACACATTATACATTCACAAACAATATAAAACAAAACATTTACATTAGTTTTGTTCATCACTAAAAATATACATTTTACCAGGATCGGGGAAAAATATATAACTGAACAGAATGAAGAATATGGTCTATTGAGGAACCCGGACGTGTCATTGACACAATTCAGTTAAATTCATTTCACATTATTTGTTGCAAGACATTTTCTATATTATATTTAAAACCTTTTATATCCATCTTTATATCATATCTTTTTCAAAAAGCTGTTTAATTATTTATTTTAACCGTACACCTACAGTACCACCATACAATAAAATGCTGCATGCACGTACACTTTTAAGCGATCTGAATTATGACTAGCCTATAAATTTCATCATAAGCCACACGTACCTTGTTATATCACTATAATATCCACGGCGCTATACAAATTTGTATTCTGATAAACCATATAAACAAGCGGACATACGCGTGGACATATCAAGTTAAAAAGAGACTTATCTCTATTTTAAACAATATAAAATTATATATGACGGCATGTTACTAAACCGGAACATACATTTTAAACAAGTATTCATCGTTTTTATAAAACACATCGCAGTAACAGACATGTTACTAAACCAAAACAAATAATTTTATCATACATTTTTTTAATCATGTATTCAATCAATACTTATACAACATATACAAACACATTTTAAACATATTTTAAACAAAAACTAATCATAAACGCAGCCTTCTCAAAATTACAGACATGTACAATCATGCTGATCACATATTATGGGATATTCAAACTTTTAGCCACTAATACGTTTTAGGATAATGAAAAACACCAACGTCTGAGGGGTGTCAAAATATCTCCAGTCCCCAAAACCCACTCAGACTCCAGGGGTTAAAGAATATGAAAATAAATAATTATATAATGACATCGGGCTACTAAAGCAATTCATTAAACAAAAAAAGGTATTCAACATTTAAGTTAATCAAACTTATAAAACACACCATACTCTTCTCTTTTTTTAAAAGATAACTTATTTTAAATGTGATAGCATAGTATATATACAATACACATTTCTGATGATACATATAAAAAAATTATCCCTTACAGTCTTAGACCGGTGAGAGATGTCCAAACATGAATGAAATATCCCCAAAATAAAATAATACGACTTAAAAAATAAAATAAAAATGATTAAATCATAAACAGAATCTCACAGGTCCTCGTAGTGAAATGTATGTGAGACCCGAGGGGCTGCTTCACACACACCCCGCGCAGGCGAGGGTGGAGTTCCAGACCGCATGATCTAAGTCAATGGTGTACATTATTTCAAAGCTAACATTAATGTAATGTTTTTTAATAATCAGTACCCCCAGTACATCTGATGTCCGTTGATTCTTAATTCAACAAAATGATGATATATATTACCTAAAATATTTTATATTTTTATATAATATTATATAATAAAAAATTATTTATATCATATTATATCATATCATATATATATGATTATATTATATTAGATGCATCATGCATTAATCACTTTAGATTCTTTAAAGTTCTTATTTTTAGCACCATCTTCAAAGTTTTCATACCATCTCTCTCTCTCTCTCTCTCTCTCTCTCTCTCTCTCTCACACACACACACACACACACACACACACACACACACACAATGAAACATGAAGCCAAAGTCTTTCTGTATGTTTTTTAAAAATAAAACTTAAAATATTGATTTTGCTTTAAATCTATGCTGAGGAGCTCGTTTGTTTGTCACAGTATAGACTGTGAAGTTTAGATGAAGTTGCTTTATCTTTTAGAAGAAAGACCCTCGATCGTATTCAACCATTAAAGATGGTTCAGGAAAGACCCACGCGTCCTAGAGATGTAATTTATGTGCGTTGCTACGGTCGTAAACCTTTCACATATCCACGGTACTTTCAGACACAGAGCAGGAAAGACATTTGCAGGCCCTCTGCTTAGCCGTCCCAAAATACCTCCATTTAAAAGCAAAAATATTAAAATGACCGCCTGTACATCTAACAGGCTGTAGTTCTATTTTATATGTTTTGTATTAAAAGTACTTACTTTTGTATTTAAATCCTTATTTAAAACAATATATTTAACCGACAGTATCCCCCCAACGTGTGTTTTCCATCAGTTGTTTGCCCTTCAGCCTTATCACGTAGTGCTTTTCATTTAGCCTACTGTGAGATCCCTTTACAATAGTGTAATGAAAGTTAACTTTTCTTAAAGTTTATAGTTGTATTTTACTGTATCCCCATCCTTCTATCCTGTAGATTGTATGCGTACTGTAAAATAACAAATATACATCTTGCTTAAAGTCACTAAAA
The DNA here is from genome assembly GCF_003368295.1 of Carassius auratus. Classification (NCBI taxonomy): domain Eukaryota; kingdom Metazoa; phylum Chordata; class Actinopteri; order Cypriniformes; family Cyprinidae; genus Carassius; species Carassius auratus. Next base: position 80,243 of record NW_020527591.1, on the reverse strand, counting down.
TAATTACACCTACAATTTGAAATGTGTTTAAACACATTGTGTGTCACTAAAGCAAGGCACACCGTCTATCGTCTTATTTTTTTAAATAACCGATGACCGTCATCGTCTCTTCATATAATTTATCCACCCGAGTGCTTTTCTCACACGAGTAGAAAACTCTTTCTCTTTTGGATGTGTTTGGCAGAAACATAATTTCTACATCAGAATTTTTTTTTAAATGTACGCTAAACTTTTCTCATTCGACAGAAATACTATTTTCAAATTATTACCCGGCCTATAACACTCGGTGTAAATGTTCTTACCTAGAACAGAAAACATACGCTTTGACTGTTTTGTAGATGCCAACAGATCATGTCAAGGGTGTTTCACTAAGAATCACAATTCACAGTTTTGTAAATCACATTTTTCTTACACCTCGAGATTCGAGGTCCGTTCACAATTTGTTTGTCGAATAAATGAAAATTAAGAAATTAAGTAACAGTTTTTTCTCTTTGAGATATTTCTTTTAGCTCAACTTTGTGTCTGTCCAAAAGTGTGATCGCATGAAGCATCGAAGCAAAAATTAAGTCTAGCTGTTTTACACTTAAAACTATTACAACTTAAACAAATCAAACGGTACACTCGTTAAAGTTTCCACACTCTTGTGAGATACATTTTATCCATAACCTTTTGTGTATTCGAGCGACCAAACCACTAAGAAAGAAAACTAACGTTTACAACGCATATAGAATTCAGAATACAATTTTTAAAGTATTTATTTTTTGTTAACTGTTGATTTGTAAATTATATTTTTATTACTCCGTTAGATTTAGTCATCGTGTTCGGATAGCCGATGACGCAAATCACATTTTGTTTTAAGAATCCTGTAAGTCCATGCCAACTCTCGCGCGGGGTGAGCGCATTCTATTCATTTAAGAAAAATGATTAAACATTTCCCCCGAACATTTTTTATTATTTTGACAAAACACAACACAATCAGTTCCTACGGCCATCTTCTTCGATTCAAATAAAGCAACATCTCCGGTGTACGCGTGTATGTGCTAAACATCTTTGCTTCTCCACTTTTCCAGATTTGTTAGATGGGCTACCGTTGTAATACAAACACATTTGAGAACTACGACGTTCTCACTTTTGTAACGGTTAGAGAAAAATGCCGTACACACTTTTGCATTTCATAATTCAGTGATTTTAGCTGTAATGGTCACATAAGACAAATTTGTCAATGTGTGACTCGTAAACATGTATAATTTTATTTATTTATTTTTACCAGAGATAGTCGACCGATCTGTTGACACGTTGTTTTGTAGTTTTCTGATGAAGAGTTTTCTCTGACTGCGGTCAAACATACACTGCCTGTTCATAGGAATTTTACAGCATGACAATATCGGCCCAACATCGAGAGCTCTTGTTCATATAGCCGATGACCACATTCACATTGTTTCAGCATTTGCCAATTTGGTCGTAAGCATTATCATCTACCGTACGCTGAGATTTTTCTGCTTTGGCCACTTTTGACGGATTTGCTAGAGGGACTATGTCGCCTCGTTGTAACGTGATTACCTTTATGATCCATAAGATTGCACTACATTCACCTGAAAAGGTTATAGATATAGTCTTTTATACAGGAAATGTGTATCAGAATAACAATTACCTAATAGTGAAATCCACTCTTCTAAACTATTGTGAAAACTTTTAATGTTGATCCGGCCCACCAGCCGTGTATCTTTTTCATTGTTTTTTAGATAAAGACTATTCTCAGAGTTTGGTCAAACAGACAAAACGTGAACAAAATAGAGTACAAGATGATTAAACGATTGTCAAGAGAGTGTTTAAACTGAGATTGTGATGCACTTTAGAGCTTTTTCTGGTCTACCTGTGTCACAATGAAAAATAATAGCCACTACCTCGACTTTTAAAATGAGCCTTACCATCTTCTGTTATGACTCTTATACTTAATACAAACCCATCTACTACACTAAAGTTAGACATTAAAAGTCATGGATGTCATGGATGCGGTATTTTCATCGTATGCATCTCTAAACAGTACTTCAATAAATAAACCGCTGTTGATAAGTCGTTCATTTTGAGTGAGAGGCGGGATGATTTTGACCGTTTTAGTCATTCGTCGTGCTTAAGGTCTGATCCGGGAAACCGCACTACGACTGGAACTGCGCTGTCACGTCTAAAAAAAACCGCTCTTCTTTAAGAAAACCGCGAGGCGAGCAGTTTCTGACAGCTATCAATTCACTTCATTTTTTTTTCACCACCACAAATATTTTGTTTAGCATACATATTAGTTTTAGTCAGTTACATAGGTGTCACGCATGAAGTTTATAGTTATTTTAAATAATTATGATAGAGTTACAGGTTTAGGTTAGTGGGGTGCCTGTAAGCGGTGACAACTTCGAGTATCGGAGACGACGGTGTTACTCAAACAGCCCATATCTTTATCTTTTAACAAAAACTGTCGTATTACACGTTACTAAGGCAAAATCTGTAACAGCGTTCATTAATATGTTGAAATGAAAATAAACATACAAAACTTTATAATGACCGTGAGTTCAATATAGCCTAACACCGCATTGACAAATGTTTGTTCTAACGCTTTCGCCCAAAATTTGCGAGATTTCTTAACGGACGCTAGAGCGAACTGTAAACCACACACTTCCTCATCGCATTACGCTAAGAAACTGCACATGGTTAAAGCTATTACACCATAAACTGTCTAAAGTTGTTAATGTACAAGCACAGTAAACTATTTCTACAAAAAATATCATTGCACTACTGTTTTTGCATATAATACATCGTTCAACAATACTTTTGCACACTCATTCGACTGTATTTATTACCGCCGTTCTCACGTTCCTGCTGTTCATAATGTATATATAATCCTTCATTGCTCGGTTCATCATGTACATACGATCCCTACATTGCATTCATATTTATATTCTGTATATACTCTGATCAATATCGTATATAGCAACTACACTTTATATTCTGTATAGCTTTACTTACTCTGCACTTTTATGTATATAAAACACTATATTCTTGCACTTCTGGTGAGATGCTAACTGCATTTTATTAGCTCTGTACTTGTACTCTGCATAATGACAATAAAGTTGAATCTAATCTAATCTAAACAAGTACAATCGTACGCTTCCAGGACTTTGCAAATTCTTTCTGTTTAAATTAGTTTAAACTGACTTTCGCATTCTTATCTTATTTTCACCAACTAAGCGTTATTCCTAGGCCTCGCGGATTGTTTTCTAGTTTTGCCGTCAACCTCTTTGTTCATACGTCGCGATATCTCTGTGAATTTGCTTGATTTCATAAAATATATTTTACGTTATTTCATTATACTATCCTAGTTTATATCAGATACAAGTTTGTTTCTTCATATTTCTCGCAAGTCAAACCCCTAATCAGGGCCCTTCACCCTCCTCCACTTTTTGAGCGCAACACCTACAACCCATTTTTTGGTTGAATGTACAGAAGATCCACCGCTACTTCCTCGTGACTACGGCTAGTCTTTATCCCCTGTGAGCGGCTGACCTCATAAACTCTGCAGTTATCGCAGGTTTTCTTATGATCTGCGAACAAGGGTTTTACAGCGCGGTCGATGGAGTATCTGTCAGTATCTACGTGGACTGACAGAAACGGCTTTGTCTGAAACTGACGCACTCTCTAATTTTTCAAATAATAAGGCTTCGACGGATCTGAACCATTTAAAAAAAAAAACACTGGATCGTCGTGGATTTTAAAAACACTGGATCATCGTGGATTTTAAAAACGCTCAGTTTTTGTCTTGGAACAAATTCTGAAAAGGATGTCTGCCACTACCATCGCTGCTGCGGATGAGCGAGTGGAGTGCGGCTGTGCCGAAGGAAAGATGTGTCCTGTAAAAGCCAACATAGACTCTATGTTTAAACAATGTTACAGAGAGGAAATGATTGATCTGATGCGTAAAATCATAGCCGATGCGTCTGATCCAAATCATGATTGTAAGACGGATTCCAAGCGCGTAACAAATCTCAAGAAAGAAATGGACGTTGTAAGAAGCCTGAAAAATAATCCATGGCCCGATTTGACGAGCTTGTATACGACCAGCAAGGTGCCGATTTGTGTAACAACCAGAAAAATTCTGTATGTGACGGCCGAATGTAGCGGCGAGATGTACATTAACGAGACTCTCTGTCGGTGTACGTGCATAACGGATTTGTGTGTGATGTTAGTCGCTAAACATTATGGTTTCGCCATACATGAAATTATTGAAACCGTCGTCAATTTCATAGTAGAACAAAACTTGAGGGCCTGCCGAGATTTTCTTTTCTGGCTAGATAACTTGTGATGTCATGTCATCCCTATTGTTTGTAATAACAATTTGATCACTTTCTTCATTACTTCATTGTAAATTCAACACTGTTTTGTTGAAATAAAAGTTTGAATCCTTTCACCGGATATTCTTTCTCAGAGTTAATTTTTGGATTTTAATGATTTAGCATACGTCCGAAGAGACTTAAAAATGAGTGTACAGTCGCGGATACTCTGACGGGGGTAGAATGGACGGGAGTAGATGTAAGAGAAATATGAAGAAACAAACTTGTATCTGATATAAACTAGGATAGTATAATGAAATAACGTAAAAGATATTTTATGAAATCAAGCAAATTCACAGAGATATCGCGACGTATGAACAAAGAGGTTGACGGCAAAACTAGAAAACAATCCGCGAGGCCTAGGAATAACGCTTAGTTGGTGAAAATAAGATAAGAATGCGAAAGTCAGTTTAAACTAATTTAAACAGAAAGAATTTGCAAAGTCCTGGAAGCGTACGATTGTACTTGTTTAGATTAGATTAGATTCAACTTTATTGTCATTATGCAGAGTACAAGTACAGAGCTAATAAAATGCAGTTAGCATCTCACCAGAAGTGCAAGAATATAGTGTTTTATGTACATAAAAGTGCAGAGTAAGTAAAGCTATACAGAATATAAAGTGTAGTTGCTATATACGATATTGATCAGAGTATATACAGAATATAAATATGAATGCAATGTAGGGATCGTATGTACATGATGAACCGAGCAATGAAGGATTATATATACATTATGAACAGCAGGAACGTGAGAACGGCGGTAATAAATACAGTCGAATGAGTGTGCAAAAGTATTGTTGAACGATGTATTATATGCAAAAACAGTAGTGCAATGATATTTTTTGTAGAAATAGTTTACTGTGCTTGTACATTAACAACTTTAGACAGTTTATGGTGTAATAGCTTTAACCATGTGCAGTTTCTTAGCGTAATGCGATGAGGAAGTGTGTGGTTTACAGTTCGCTCTAGCGTCCGTTAAGAAATCTCGCAAATTTTGGGCGAAAGCGTTAGAACAAACATTTGTCAATGCGGTGTTAGGCTATATTGAACTCACGGTCATTATAAAGTTTTGTATGTTTATTTTCATTTCAACATATTAATGAACGCTGTTACAGATTTTGCCTTAGTAACGCGTAATACGACAGTTTTTGTTAAAAGATAAAGATATGGGCTGTTTGAGTAACACCGTCGTCTCCGATACTCGAAGTTGTCACCGCTTACAGGCACCCCACTAACCTAAACCTGTAACTCTATCATAATTATTTAAAATAACTATAAACTTCATGCGTGACACCTATGTAACTGACTAAAACTAATATGTATGCTAAACAAAATATTTGTGGTGGTGAAAAAAAAATGAAGTGAATTGATAGCTGTCAGAAACTGCTCGCCTCGCGGTTTTCTTAAAGAAGAGCGGTTTTTTTTTAGACGTGACAGCGCAGTTCCAGTCGTAGTGCGGTTTCCCGGATCAGACCTTAAGCACGACGAATGACTAAAAAGGTCAAAATCATCCCGCCTCTCACTCAAAATGAACGACTTATCAACAGCGGTTTATTTATTGAAGTACTGTTTAGAGATGCATACGATGAAAATACCGCATCCATGACATCCATGACTTTTAATGTCTAACTTTAGTGTAGTAGATGGGTTTGTATTAAGTATAAGAGTCATAACAGAAGATGGTAAGGCTCATTTTAAAAGTCGAGGTAGTGGCTATTATTTTTCATTGTGACACAGGTAGACCAGAAAAAAGCTCTAAAGTGCATCACAATCTCAGTTTAAACACTCTCTTGACAATCGTTTAATCATCTTGTACTCTATTTTGTTCACGTTTTGTCTGTTTGACCAAACTCTGAGAATAGTCTTTATCTAAAAAACAATGAAAAAGATACACGGCTGGTGGGCCGGATCAACATTAAAAGTTTTCACAATAGTTTAGAAGAGTGGATTTCACTATTAGGTAATTGTTATTCTGATACACATTTCCTGTATAAAAGACTATATCTATAACCTTTTCAGGTGAATGTAGTGCAATCTTATGGATCATAAAGGTAATCACGTTACAACGAGGCGACATAGTCCCTCTAGCAAATCCGTCAAAAGTGGCCAAAGCAGAAAAATCTCAGCGTACGGTAGATGATAATGCTTACGACCATGTCAATTGGCAAATGCTGAAACAATGTGAATGTGGTCATCGGCTATATGAACAAGAGCTCTCGATGTTGGGCCGATATTGTCATGCTGTAAAATTCCTATGAACAGGCAGTGTATGTTTGACCGCAGTCAGAGAAAACTCTTCATCAGAAAACTACAAAACAACGTGTCAACAGATCGGTCGACTATCTCTGGTAAAAATAAATAAATAAAATTATACATGTTTACGAGTCACACATTGACAAATTTGTCTTATGTGACCATTACAGCTAAAATCACTGAATTATGAAATGCAAAAGTGTGTACGGCATTTTTCTATGACCGTTACAAAAGTGAGAACGTCGTAGTTCTCAAATGTGTTTGTATTACAACGGTAGCCCATCTAACAAATCTGGAGAAGTGGAGAAGCAAAGATGTTTAGCACATACACGCGTACACCGGAGATGTTGCTTTATTTGAATCGAAGAAGATGGCCGTAGGAACTGATTGTGTTGTGTTTTGTCAAAATAATAAAAAATGTTCGGGGGAAATGTTTAATCATTTTTCTTAAATGAATAGAATGCGCTCACCCCGCGCGAGAGTTGGCATGGACTTACAGGATTCTTAAAACAAAATGTGATTTGCGTCATCGGCTATCCGAACACGATGACTAAATCTAACGGAGTAATAAAAATATAATTTACAAATCAACAGTTAACAAAAAATAAATACTTTAAAAATTGTATTCTGAATTCTATATGCGTTGTAAACGTTAGTTTTCTTTCTTAGTGGTTTGGTCGCTCGAATACACAAAAGGTTATGGATAAAATGTATCTCACAAGAGTGTGGAAACTTTAACGAGTGTACCGTTTGATTTGTTTAAGTTGTAATAGTTTTAAGTGTAAAACAGCTAGACTTAATTTTTGCTTCGATGCTTCATGCGATCACACTTTTGGACAGACACAAAGTTGAGCTAAAAGAAATATCTCAAAGAGAAAAAACTGTTACTTAATTTCTTAATTTTCATTTATTCGACAAACAAATTGTGAACGGACCTCGAATCTCGAGGTGTAAGAAAAATGTGATTTACAAAACTGTGAATTGTGATTCTTAGTGAAACACCCTTGACATGATCTGTTGGCATCTACAAAACAGTCAAAGCGTATGTTTTCTGTTCTAGGTAAGAACATTTACACCGAGTGTTATAGGCCGGGTAAATAATTTGAAAATAGTATTTCTGTCGAATGAGAAAAGTTTAGCGTACATTTAAAAAAAATTCTGATGTAGAAATTATGTTTCTGCCAAACACATCCAAAAGAGAAAGAGTTTTCTACTCGTGTGAGAAAAGCACTCGGGTGGATAAATTATATGAAGAGACGATGACGGTCATCGGTTATTTAAAAAAATAAGACGATAGACGGTGTGCCTTGCTTTAGTGACACACAATGTGTTTAAACACATTTCAAATTGTAGGTGTAATTATTTTAGTGACTTTAAGCAAGATGTATATTTGTTATTTTACAGTACGCATACAATCTACAGGATAGAAGGATGGGGATACAGTAAAATACAACTATAAACTTTAAGAAAAGTTAACTTTCATTACACTATTGTAAAGGGATCTCACAGTAGGCTAAATGAAAAGCACTACGTGATAAGGCTGAAGGGCAAACAACTGATGGAAAACACACGTTGGGGGGATACTGTCGGTTAAATATATTGTTTTAAATAAGGATTTAAATACAAAAGTAAGTACTTTTAATACAAAACATATAAAATAGAACTACAGCCTGTTAGATGTACAGGCGGTCATTTTAATATTTTTGCTTTTAAATGGAGGTATTTTGGGACGGCTAAGCAGAGGGCCTGCAAATGTCTTTCCTGCTCTGTGTCTGAAAGTACCGTGGATATGTGAAAGGTTTACGACCGTAGCAACGCACATAAATTACATCTCTAGGACGCGTGGGTCTTTCCTGAACCATCTTTAATGGTTGAATACGATCGAGGGTCTTTCTTCTAAAAGATAAAGCAACTTCATCTAAACTTCACAGTCTATACTGTGACAAACAAACGAGCTCCTCAGCATAGATTTAAAGCAAAATCAATATTTTAAGTTTTATTTTTAAAAAACATACAGAAAGACTTTGGCTTCATGTTTCATTGTGTGTGTGTGTGTGTGTGTGTGTGTGTGTGTGTGTGTGTGTGTGAGAGAGAGAGAGAGAGAGAGAGAGAGAGAGAGAGATGGTATGAAAACTTTGAAGATGGTGCTAAAAATAAGAACTTTAAAGAATCTAAAGTGATTAATGCATGATGCATCTAATATAATATAATCATATATATATGATATGATATAATATGATATAAATAATTTTTTATTATATAATATTATATAAAAATATAAAATATTTTAGGTAATATATATCATCATTTTGTTGAATTAAGAATCAACGGACATCAGATGTACTGGGGGTACTGATTATTAAAAAACATTACATTAATGTTAGCTTTGAAATAATGTACACCATTGACTTAGATCATGCGGTCTGGAACTCCACCCTCGCCTGCGCGGGGTGTGTGTGAAGCAGCCCCTCGGGTCTCACATACATTTCACTACGAGGACCTGTGAGATTCTGTTTATGATTTAATCATTTTTATTTTATTTTTTAAGTCGTATTATTTTATTTTGGGGATATTTCATTCATGTTTGGACATCTCTCACCGGTCTAAGACTGTAAGGGATAATTTTTTTATATGTATCATCAGAAATGTGTATTGTATATATACTATGCTATCACATTTAAAATAAGTTATCTTTTAAAAAAAGAGAAGAGTATGGTGTGTTTTATAAGTTTGATTAACTTAAATGTTGAATACCTTTTTTTGTTTAATGAATTGCTTTAGTAGCCCGATGTCATTATATAATTATTTATTTTCATATTCTTTAACCCCTGGAGTCTGAGTGGGTTTTGGGGACTGGAGATATTTTGACACCCCTCAGACGTTGGTGTTTTTCATTATCCTAAAACGTATTAGTGGCTAAAAGTTTGAATATCCCATAATATGTGATCAGCATGATTGTACATGTCTGTAATTTTGAGAAGGCTGCGTTTATGATTAGTTTTTGTTTAAAATATGTTTAAAATGTGTTTGTATATGTTGTATAAGTATTGATTGAATACATGATTAAAAAAATGTATGATAAAATTATTTGTTTTGGTTTAGTAACATGTCTGTTACTGCGATGTGTTTTATAAAAACGATGAATACTTGTTTAAAATGTATGTTCCGGTTTAGTAACATGCCGTCATATATAATTTTATATTGTTTAAAATAGAGATAAGTCTCTTTTTAACTTGATATGTCCACGCGTATGTCCGCTTGTTTATATGGTTTATCAGAATACAAATTTGTATAGCGCCGTGGATATTATAGTGATATAACAAGGTACGTGTGGCTTATGATGAAATTTATAGGCTAGTCATAATTCAGATCGCTTAAAAGTGTACGTGCATGCAGCATTTTATTGTATGGTGGTACTGTAGGTGTACGGTTAAAATAAATAATTAAACAGCTTTTTGAAAAAGATATGATATAAAGATGGATATAAAAGGTTTTAAATATAATATAGAAAATGTCTTGCAACAAATAATGTGAAATGAATTTAACTGAATTGTGTCAATGACACGTCCGGGTTCCTCAATAGACCATATTCTTCATTCTGTTCAGTTATATATTTTTCCCCGATCCTGGTAAAATGTATATTTTTAGTGATGAACAAAACTAATGTAAATGTTTTGTTTTATATTGTTTGTGAATGTATAATGTGTTTATATTCATTAAAAGAAGAAAATAAGACTTGGAGACGAATGTGTGTACACAGGCATTAGAGGGAGAGAGAGGGAGAGAGAGAGAGAGAGAGGGGTACAAGAGATGCTAGCCGTGCACCAACCGTAATTCATAGGTGAACCGTCAGAAAACTGTCAAAAACATGGTACTCCCGCGTGAGATACGTTTGGTTTTAATTAAAAATGGCTTTGAAGATATTATGATTGGTTAGTAAATTCCGACGAGTGTGCACTGTGGCGTGCAAACGCAGAAAGTGGGGACACAGAGGGTCAGGATCAAAGGTGTGTGAAAACATCTCTTTCCTGCTCTCTAAAAAAAAAAAAAAAAGAAAAAAAAGATCTTGTTTTATCTGAAACAGTCGGTTTCAGTATATTTTATACGGTTTAATTTATAACCTTTTTTTTTAAAAGAACGGAATGTTTTTTCAACCTTAGTTAAATTGTTTTTAGATTATGTATATTATATAAACTATATAATGTTTTATATATATAAATGTGAAATAATTAAAATGTGTTTTAGATTATATAAATTATATAATGTTTTATATATAAATGTTAAATAACTAAAATGTGTTTTAGATTATATAAATTATATAATGTTTTATATATATATAAATGTGAAATAATTAAAATGTGTTTTAGATTATATAAATTATATAACTGAAATGTTTTTCAATCTTTAATTGTTTTATATATATAAAATATAGGATGTTTTATATATATAAATGTAGAACACACAGACCCCATTTATACACCGCTCATAAACGTAATGGGAGGGGGAGAAACCGTATAACCACACACACACACACACACACACACACACACACACATAACCGTATAACTGTGATAAACTTCAAACAAACTAACTGACACAGAGTTCAAATAACCTAACTTACACAAACTTCAAACAAGCTAACTGACACAAACTTCAAACAAGTTATCTGGCACAGACTTCTAACAAGCTAACTGACACAAACTTCAAACAAGTTATCTGGCACAGACTTCTAACAAGCTAACTGACACAAACTTCAAACAAGTTATCTGGCACAGACTTCTAACAAGCTAACTGACACAAACTTCAAACAATTTATCTGGCACAGACTTCAAACAAACTAACGGTCAATAGGGTAAAACTTTCTGTCAAAAGCACATGATCGATGCGTGGGGAGTCTTTCATCTTCCGTTTAAACTAGCCGTCAAAACCATGATTTAAAACTAATTAGGTCAATAGGGTAAAACTTTCTGTCAAAAGCACATGATCGATGCGTGGAAAGGTCATAGGTTAACCCTTGATCTCATTTGTTCCGCCCATCCATCATAAGGTTACCGGAAGTTCAACCTGTCAAAAGGTCAAAGGTCAAAGTCATAAATCATCATGACAGGTAGTGTATTATACTTACTACTGACGTTATATGTAATTTCATGACGACAGACGCAACGCGATACTGTCATTATTTTTACGCCCGCTAAAGGCCGCTTACCTTTAAAACATAAATATAGGTCGAATAAGGTGCTTGCACAAACGACATATATGGTCGTTTTTTGTTGGAGGACAGCAAGTATAGGTCTCTGCAGGAAAGTAATGGGAGTTACGAGATCAAGGTGTTTTTACACCATGATACCTGATTAGTTGATGTAATAGTGACGTTAGGTTTAGGGGTGGGGTTGGGTAAGTGGGATCATTTAGATTGCATGATTCAGAAACACCAAGCAGTTTGAAAACACCCACATGGTGATAAATGGTGATAAACGCCAGCTTTTGCTCTGCAGAGACCTCAGTCTCAAGGACAGGCTCAAAAATCTAGCTATGTTGGTAGCATCACTACTAGTAGCTAGTTATTCCCCAACACTGTTTTATTCAGTGGAGATTTTAGAAGTTATTTTTAATTTCTTTCGCTGATGACTTTATGTCACTGACGGCTTTTGATGCAGAGGACTGGGCTTGCTTCGAGGAGAGGATCCTGGCACCCTTCTCCCCAAAGAGTCAACACGGGACAGCTTAGAAAGTGAACTGATCCGCACCCTCACCAAGGCTGTGGACATGAAGGCAGTGCTTCAAGTGTTTCAAGCCAAACATCCCTCTGTGCAATGGACGAGTCTGGCCTGAGTCCTGAGGATTTTAAGGAGCTGCACACAGTAACTGATCTGGCCTTTGCATGCTACTAAGACTACTGCTCAGGCAATTGCAAGGGCATGGTGGACTTGGTGGTGCTTGAGCTGAATCTAACCGAGATCAAGGATGCTGACAATGGCTTTTTTTCGACTCCCTAGTCTTCCTGTTATTCATTCAGCCCTGCTGTGGACGGATTCTCAGACAGCTTCACTGCAGTCGTCTACTTGAGTCATTGCAGGCCATGCACTACTTCCTTCCTAAATGCTCCAGCTCGGCAGCTAGTTCAAGTCACCAGAAGCCTCTGTCTTCCCAGCAGCTTGCAAAGCTCACTCCATCTCCAGCTCAGCCTAGAGGCCTGCATTCCCGCGGCTGTCACTTAGATGCATTATTTGTTTTTCTAAGTTTCCTGCAGTGGCAGCACATCCTGCCTACAGCAATCATCAACAAAGATCCAGCAGCAGCAACAACAACAAGTATCAGCTCTATCCTGGAGGATGAGAAGGATAATGTGAAAGATTCCACTGGAACGGCTAAAGAGTCTTCAACGATCAGGTCAGTCAATAATCACTAATATCATCTCTGCTGTACCTGAACATGTGTGACAGAGTTGAGTGATGTCCAGATGTTGAGTCTGGTTGCTGATGGGATTGTTGAGCACACAGCTGTAGCTGTTTTTATCCTGATATTCCACCTCCAGAGGTAGAGAGAGACTGATGCTGAGATCAGACACACTGATGCTGGACAATAAACTGTGCATCAGGACAGAGTTACCCAACTCACATTCACCACTGAACACAGAAATCAACACGTATGTAAGACACTGTGAAGAGGTACTGCTGATGACTGGAATGGGTAGATCCGCTGAATATGAGAGAATAAAGAGAAAGCTGGGACAATATAATGAGTGTTTAGTGTGATGATGAGCAGTGATTGTGCTTTTCATTTCAGACTATAAAATAATTAGACACTTTTGTAAATAACTAATAAAATAAGCACAGGGCAAATTATCTTTTGTTACTCACCATAGACAGAAACACTGACATTTGTGATGGTCAGAGATCCAGTTTGATCAGCTACAGCCTGTTTCTGAATCTCCCATCAAAAATATCATCATATCCAGTCATTTTCTCATCATCATATGTATAGAAGATTTGGTTCTCAATGCTGACACTTGTAATTGTTTATATATACACTCACCTAAAGGATTTTTCAGAACACCCGTTCAATTTATCATAAATGCAACTAATCAACCAATCACATGGCAGTTGCTTCAATGCATTTAGGGATGTGGTCCTGGTCAAGACAATCTCCTGAACTCCAAACTGAATGTCAGAATGGGAAAGAAAGGTGATTTTGAGTGTGGCATGGTTGTTGGTACCAGTCGGGGCTATCTGAGTATTTCACAATCTGCTCAGCAGTGTTGGTCATCTTACTTGAAAAAAGTAATTAGTTATAGTTACAAATTACTTCTCCCAAAATGTAATTGAGTTAGTAACTCAGTTACCACATTGTAAAAGTAATTAGTTACTCATCAAAGTAGCTGTGACGTTATTTTTTATGTTCTATAATGCTATTACGACCCATTGTATAAAGGTGGCGACAAACATTTGTTTTGTAATTATCGACCTATTTCTCTGTTGTCACAATTTTCAAAAATATTAGAGAAATTATTTGTTAAAAGATTAGATAGCTATGTTGAAGTGAACAATATAATGAATGAATATCAGTTTGGTTTCAGAGCTCATAGGTCAACAACAATGGCAGTTGTTAAAAATGGTAGAAAATATATCACAATCAGTAGATAAAAAAATTGCATACAATCAGAGTTTTTTTAGATTTACAGAAAGCTTTTGATACCATCGATCACAGAATATTATTATATAAACTGGAAAAATATGGATTTAAGGGAAATGTATATTCTTGGTTAGAAAATTATTTAACAGATCGTTTTCAATATGTTTATTTAAATGAAGCCGCCTCCTGCTTTCAGAGAATTAATTGTGGCATTCCGCAAGGCTCCGTTTTGGGCCCCAAGTTATTTTTGTTATATATAAATGATATTTGTAAAGTATCGGATATTTTTAATTTTATTCTCTTCGCGGATGATACAACAATTTATTGTTCTGGCCCAAATCTTATAGAGCTTGTGTTGGTGGTAGAGAAAGAATTATATAAATTAAAGGATTGGTTTGATTTGAACAAATTATCACTAAATTTAGATAAAACGAAATTTATGGTATTTAGTAATAAAGAGATAAATAATCAGATTAGGACCACTATTAATGAAAATGAATTAAAAAGAGTAAATCATATAAAATTTCTTGGAGTAATTATTGATTGTAAAATGACATGGAAACCGCATATTTTAAACGTTCAAAAGAAATTATCAAAAACGATTGCAATTTTGTATAAGTTGCGATGTATTTTGAACAAAAATGCACTACATTTACTTTATAGTTCACTTGTCACACCATACCTAACGTGTGGTATTGAAATATGGGGAAATACATATAAAACTAGAACCAATTTAATTTTCCTATTACAAAAGAAGGTTATCAGATTAATTAATTATGCACCTTACAATTCACCAAGTAATTCACTGTTTCTTCAATCAAAAATTTTGAAGTTTAATGACTTAGTTGATTTGTACACGGCAAAGTTTATTTACCAAGTTAAACATAATAAAATTCCTAAATGCTTGCAAATATTATTTACCCAGCGAGAAAGTAACTATAATCTCAGAGGACTATGTATATTTAATCAACCACAAGTACATTCTACATTAAGAGAACACTCTTTATCAAATAAAGGAGTTAAATTATGGAATAGTTGCTGTAATGAGTTAAAACAAGCCACGTCTATTTTTCAGTTTAAAAATATTTACAAGAGAATAACAATGGAAAAATATTCAACAGAATGAAAATTAATTAAAGCGGCTTGCTTCTGTTGTGGTGGACATTGGTCCACTAATGTGTTAATGTTAATGTTATGAACAGATGTTGTCATTAATGTGTTGCATTTATGATTTTAAAATTAAGGGCAGGCACAATAAGCTTTAGCTTCTGCCTGCACCAGGTCATTGTGTTTATGTTTTGAATGATTGGATTGAATGATCTGTAAATGACCAAACCGAAATAATAATAATAAAAAAATATAAGATGTTTATATTAACTGATTGAAGAATAAAAACCCTAAGTATTTTAGAAAATGTTTTATTTATTTGAACTCAATAGATTGCAGCCTGCCATATTATATGGATAGAAATAAAAACATAAAAAATGTATATTGAAAATAAAATTAAAGTACAAAATGAAGGCAAATTTAAACTTGGGTAAAAAGAAAGAAAGGGAAACAGGGCCATTAGTGCAAATCTCTGTAACTGTATATTAGACCTAAGTTACTGCACAATAAACAGAACACTATCCAACTCTTATGGTGCGTTCACACCAGACGCAAATAAAGTGTCTGGCGCGAGTAATTTAAATGTTAAGTCAATGCAAAGATGCGAATAGACAACCTCCGAAAATCAGCGAAACGCATTTTTAAATAAACCGCATATTTGAGTTTAACACACCTACATTCTCGCATGAAATACTTTAAAAACTACATTTCATGGCACGATAACAGTAATATTTAGAAATTTATCTGAATAAAAATGGTGGTTGAAAATGCTGCGTGATGTGTAGCCACTAGCCAAAGCATGACACCTTGCGCTTTATTCAACCAAATTGCCGTTTCTCCCAACACTGCTGCTCAGTTACTGGGATTTTCATGCACAACCATTTCTAGGGTTTACAAAGAATGGTGTGCAAAGGGAAAAACATCCAGTATGTGGCAGTCCTGTGGGAGAAAATGTCTTGTTGATGCTAGAGGTCAGAGGAGAATGGGCCGACTGATTCAAGCTGATAGAAGAGAAACTTTGACTGAAATAACCACTCGTTACAACCGAGGTATGCAGCAAATCATTTGTGAAGACACAACATGCACAACCTTGAGACAGATGGGCTACAACAGCAGAAGACCCCACCACTAATCTCCACTACAAATAGGAAAAAGACTGGAAAAAGACTGGGAAAATGTTGCCTGGTCTGAGGAGTCTCGATTTCTGTTGAGACATTCAGATGGTAGAGTCAGAATTTGGCGTAAACAGAATGAGAACATGGATCCATCCTGCCTTGTCACTACTGTGCAGGCTGGTGGTGGTGGTGTAATGGTGTGGGGGATGTTTTCTTGGCACACTTTAGGCCCCTTAGTGCCAACTGGGCATCGTTTAAATGCCACACCCTCCTTGAGCATTGTTTCTGACCATGTCCATCCTTTAATGACCACCATGTATCCATCCTCTGATGGCTACTTCCAGCAGGATAATGCACCATGTCACAAAGCTCGAATAATTTCAGATTGGTTTCTTGAACATGACAATGACAAATCAAAGCTTGACAAATCATTTACTTAATATTATTTGTAACAATTCACTGAGTGTTTATTACGTTCCATGCTAGTATCTATAAATGTGGGTTGTGTTTGAATGATGAAATGGCATATTAAACACCTAATTTCTTGTTCTTCAGGAAAAGTGGTACAACATGAGTTGTACTGAACAAATACGTGTGCCTTTTTTGAGCATTTTTATAGTCTTCATGCATTTGTATGCTATACATCTGTGAAGTGTGAAAAAAAAAAATCACAGTGAAACCACAACATTGTCTTTGTGAACACAACATTTGTGAGATATTACGAAGTGCTGCTGTGATCAGTTTAGGTCACTGCCAAGTTTTAATTTTTTAAAATAATTGTATTTAATTTTTTGTACAGTCCTCTTTTAACGTCTTATCTTCTGATTATATATATATATATATATATATATATATATATATATATATATATATATATATATATATATATGTTTTTCGTAATAAATGACATTAAATATCTGATTGACTCATTATTTTCATTTATTTATTTATTTATTTATTTTTGGAAAAAAGTTTATTGAGTAATATCTGAAGTAAAGTTATTAGAGTGATCATTGTGTGTGTGTCTGTACATTCTGGAATGTGATTTCAACTATACTGGATTAAAACTTTCATCTTTAAAGTTGTTAGTTTTTGAAAGAAGACATTCCAGAATAAGCACTGCTTTTAGTAAATGCTTTATGTATAAATAAAATATTAAGTGATTTAAAACAAATGTTTTATGCAGTGTTTACAGAGAAATACATGGGTAAACAATAGTGAAAATTAATATTAATCCTAAACAAACAAAAAAACATTCCATTTGGCTCTTACTGTTCTTGATGCTAATCAAGGATAACATTGCAAGTCAAGACTAGTTGATTTATGATTAAAAAAAAAATAATAATAATAATATTAAATGCTAAATTCAGGAATTGTGAGATATTTTCTTACATATAGATATTATTTACATTATTATTTATATTATATAACTTTACAAGTTATAATAGCATTTTTTGTGATATGCTATTTACACTAAGAGCAAATAGCTAGATTCTGTTTATAGGCTACTATGTTAAAATATGATATTCTGCTAATTACTTATTGCAAACAGTGGCAATTATCCTCAGCATTGTATATATTATAAAACAATATGTAATAAAACAGACCCCCACCTCCGCGCTTATGCTTGTGAAGTTGGAACCGCCCCACTTTATAGAAGCAGACACCGGTGTAGGTCACTCTCACAGGAAACAGTCCCCGCTGCACACATCTGAACTTGTTCTGGAACAGTGTTGTAAATACAACTTAACTATTCATTTTAGTTGTGTCCTCTTAAAAACCAAAACCAAAGTAGTTTGGTTTTCAGAATGAAACACGTCTTCACAACATGGCGGCATCAGCAACAATACTACAGCGAGAATCAAAGTTACACCTTCATTCTTTGTGTGAACATGTGGGCGCCATTATGCTAATATTCCCACAGCGTGACGTAGACGCTGACAGAGAGAATATAGTATGGGTTGTGTCAAAAATTTGATTGATGAGGGTCATAAAAGCCATCTGTTCTGGACACCTGTTTGTACCCCCCACCCCTCCCCTCCCTGTACACCCCGGTGACCTAGATATGAACTTATGAACCTAAGATGAACTTACGACCCTAAGAAGGAATTTCGGTGAGGGAGGGTGAAAATGTGTTGGAAGCTTTTTTTGTTAAACTCTGAAAAGGGTGAAATCATGAAAATGGTATAAGGGGTTTTTTTTATTAATCTTTTAAGTACACAGTGCATTTCAAGAAAAAGCTTATACACACATACGAGGTGGAAACGATGTAATGCTCGTTTTTTCATAGTTGGAAAAGTGTAAAACGTTGTTAAAGTTGTAACAAATAAAAAAGAAAAAAAAAATAGGTTACTGGTTATTTATCTAAAACAACTAAACAAGTCAAAACCATCAGATGTGTTTTCGTTAAGCAGCACGTGAAAAAGAGCTTGTAAAAATTTAAAAAGGTGTTTTGTTACCAGCTAGAAAAGAAAGCATTTAGCATTTGTACCTTACCTCAAACTGAAAAAGAAATGAATGTAAAGCGGCGATACAAACCAGAAAACTTGGTGTTTGTCATAATGTGAGAAAAAGTTAAAACAAAAGAAAAAAGATGGTAGGCATTATGCGATCTAAAATAAAATCCATCAGACAAGAAACTTGTCAAATCTATGTTGTACTTTACCACTAACCACCATTTTAAAAAATCGAGAGTGTTACTGACAGAGAGTTAGACGAAAGAAAAAAAGATCTCACAGCAAAGTGTCAAGGCATCTCCGTTGAGCGATACTGACAGCACCGCAGACACAGTTAGAATGAGGCTCGGGGAATGCTCCGGAAAAAACCACGCCTCCGGCGCTAGAGACTGCCCCTGCTGTAGGCGTGATTGCTGTGTCAAATAGATTTAAATGTTAAAATAATTAAACTAAGTAGTTTTTAATAAATAGACATCAGGCCTTAATTAGTGAAAACTTTAAATCCGTTTAAACATAAGATCAATTTGTACTTTTTAAATGATGTAGCTTTATGCGATTTTTATTTACTTTTAGTCTTTAAAAAATACAAAATAAAAAAAATAATAATAAAAAACAGCACTGAAAAAAAGCATTATTTGTTTTTAATGTATTAAGTTAATTACGCTAATCTACGACTAGTCTAAATTTAGACTATTGCCGTCGATATATCTTTTATTTTTGTCAAGCTTAATTTCTCAAGCTATGGAAATTAACACACACACACACACACACACACACACAGCCACCCATTCACACTTTCCTTCTGCCGAGTTTGTGTCGTGTTATCTAGTAAATAAACCATACATATGTAGTTAAAAGTATACCCATTTAACAATATGACAGGAAAGAAATATCTCGTCTCAGGTCGTGCAGCGAAACGTGACCGTGCCGCGCATCTGGTGTCTGTGTGATGTCGCCTGCATATCAGTTAGACATCAGCGGGGGTAAAAACATCTAGGTTTTTGGGGGTTTGCAACTCGACTGTAATCTAATTAGTTTTCCGGGGGGGGGGGGGGGGGGTTCTGGTGTTGTAGCTAAATGGTGCACTGCAGGACGGCTAAAGTTTAAAAAAAAAATTGTGTGTAATCAAGGATCAAAGGCAATTTCAAATTTATGGCTTAGGCCTGTGATCGTGAGGTTATCTGACAGTTCATTTAGTGGGTCAAAAGGGTGTGAAATCTTTTAACAAGTCAGACCCTATAGGAATATGTAGTTTAATTCGAGTTAATTTAGTTTATTTTAGTTACATTTATAATTTTTATTAACCCTAGAGCTTTCAGCCTCAACATAAATGTACCGAGAATGCAAACAAGTACACAAACACAACCACACAATCATAAACACACACACACACACACACACACACTTTCCTTCTGCC
This sequence comes from Carassius auratus, assembly GCF_003368295.1. Classification (NCBI taxonomy): domain Eukaryota; kingdom Metazoa; phylum Chordata; class Actinopteri; order Cypriniformes; family Cyprinidae; genus Carassius; species Carassius auratus. Next base: position 59,888 of record NW_020527591.1, on the reverse strand, counting down.
GAGTTTGTGTCGTGTTATCTAGTAATTAAACCATACATATGTAGTTAAAAGTATCACCCATTTAACAAAATGACAGGTAAGAAATATCTCGTCTCAGATTGAAACGTGACAAACTTAGTAGTGATTCTTTAAATCCTGTTTATCAACTCTTTGAGATACTTAATCATTGAAACATTTCTATAGTCACATCTTTATTTAATATTTTCTAAAATGAGATCTGGTTTATTTCTATATTAAGTGTAAGTAAGTTGTATTCTTTCGTTGTCATATCTTTTACATTTTATTAAAATAGGTTCAACTGACTCAGGAAGATCACATTTAACACAAAGTCCAGACACATGTTTTTCCTCTCATAAATAATGACTGATTAAGTGCAATGTGTCCAATTCTATGGCGAGAGCTTCCTTGCTATCCCCAAAATTCTCCTTTCATTAAATTTGATGTCTGACATTTTAATGTTTTTATCTGATCCACTACCTTCTATTCCTATATGTGCAGGTATCTATACAAAATAAATATTTGTTTTTGGTTGTATTCTGAACAAACTCTGTAAAATGAATGACAAATTGTCACACTTCAAATTCGCCACACTTTAAACTTGGTAGTACTGCAAATGAGTCTGAACATATGACTACTTTAGGTATATTAATGTGTTCAACCCACTGAAGAGCCAAAAATATGACAATCATTTCTGTAGTATAAACAGACGGATGATTAGATGTTCTTTCAGGTATTCTATATCTACCCACTTGGAACATATGTGTCCTGTTTCAGGATCTTTAGATACATCTATGTATATGAGTTACTTTAAAACTATATGCTCTTTATTTTTAATCTAAACAAAAGTCCTTGATGTTTTATTTTAATAAGCCACTCACACTTACTTTAGTAGCCTAAATCATTGAATATGTCTTTTATTTTCTTAATATCAACTTCTGGCACGAAATTCTACATTCATAAATGTATGTTTCTCAAAACTCTCCGCGTTTGGTGGCATTTAAAGAGGAATTTGTGATGTATTTGGAGACGTTAAAAGAAATGAAAAGTCTCAAAGCAAGATTTTTGTATTCTTCATTAAAGGATTTTGGTTTTTCTTAATGTGAAAATCTGTTACTCCCTTACTTTTTCATTCTTTATCTTTTTCTTCAGTGTTGTTTTTATTTTGTTTTATGATGTACAGAGTGTGAACGAAAATTGAGTGTAATCTCAGACCATATTTGTAAATCTACCAGTAATGTACGCCTTTATGTTTTTAATGTTTAAAAAATAAAAAAAATAAAAAAAGCACCCACTAACACATCCCCCTAACACCTCCCTAATAAAGTTGGTCACAAAGGTTTAAATGTATGTTAAAAGAGTTAAACAAAGTAAAGTTTTTAATAAAAACACATCAGTTCTTATTTGATGAAAACATTCTACTTGGTTTTAATATTAGACCGATGTTTTTACTTTAAAATTAGGTTAACCTATACCATTTTATTTTCATCTCAACAAAAATTCCTTGTTGGAAAAAATTTTGTTTTATTTGATTTTAATAAGTCACTCACACATACTTTAGTAGTCTAAATCCTTGAATACGTCTTTTATTTTGTCAGTATTAACTTCTATCATTGCTATATCGTTGCTATATCAATTAAAACATGCGTTTAGGCATACACAAATCTAACTGGAATGAAATGTTTTGGAATGTCTTTGATTTTCTTGCCAAAGAAACTTTAACAACGTTACAGGAGAGGCTAAATATTTCATCTCAAGTAGTGCGTAGAAACGCGTCTGGTGTCTGGAATCTGATGTCTTTGTGTTTACTGTTACGACCATGTCAGATAAGATTGTAAAACATCTAAAGGTTTTTGGGGTTTGCAACTCAACTGTTATCTAATTAGTTTTCCGGGGGTTCTGGTGTTGTAAATGGTGTGCTGCAGGTAACCATAAAATGTTTATGGTTTAGGCCTGTGATCGTGAGGTTATCTGACAGTTCATTTACTGGTCAAATGGACGTGAAAACTTTTAACAAGTCAGACCATATAGGAATATGTAGTTTAATTCGAGTTAATTTAGTTTATTTTAGTTACATTTATAATTTTTATTAACCCCTAGATCTTTCAAACTCAACATAAATGTACCGAGAATGCAAACAAGTACACAAACACAACCATACAATCATAAACACACACACACACACACACACACACACACACACACACACACACACACACACACACACAAATGTAAACATTACAGAAAACATGAACATGCAAACTAAATAAATACTAATATACACTCAAACAAGTAAAAAAATACACAAACAAACAAAATAGGTCACAAACACGAAGATATCTATATAAGATTGAAAATGAGTTGTCCTAAGTTTTCTTTGAAACCAAAAGTGTTTGTTGGTACAAATGTCTGACAGAAATGTGTACAATAGATTAGACGTCCTTTCTCACTTTCCAAATGGTGTTGTTAACCATGATGTTTAAAATAGTTTTAAAAAAGTATAATTTTTTAGCTTTCATGCAGGATTCATGTCAGCACTCAAGTGTTTTAACAAGAGTCCAGAGACAGATGAAAATAGATGTGTGAAGAAAAAAAAATGTAAGAGGTTTTTAAGGATAGACTAAATGGTTTAGATTGTTTAAAACAATTGAGTTGACGCATTTCTCTTGAATGTGTGTATGGTAACCGCTGCATACATGAAGCAGAACAAATACATAACTCATAAACGCATTGTGGTTAATAAAAAAGACTTATTTATCTAGCATAACTTACCTTCTTTTCATAACAATAAACATTCTTACGACTTTAACAACTGCAAACAAACGGTTTGGTTGGAAAAAAAATAAAAACATATTGTGTTTTCTTAGTTAGAATGCTTATAGTTTGTAGTAAATTCACATATATAAGCTAAAAAACATTTCTTCCAAACCATGCTGCTTTCACACACACACACACACACACACACACACACACACACACACACACACACACACACGCACACACACATCACCTCACAAAACTGTCAACAAGGACCTTAAGTTTTTGTTATAACGTTTAGCTGTAGCTGAGACCTTGGTGGAATTATTTTACGTACAGTTTTGGGGAAGTTACTATGAACGTTGTAATAGGTTATAGATCACAAATTAACCCGTTTAAAATCTAAAAGTTTAAAAAGTAATGTAACTGATAACATTTGATTACATGTTTTAAGACTTGTAATGTTTTCAACCGTTAATCTTTTGAAATGTGTAAACAGGACAGGGGTTAACATTAGAGTACTCAACAACTAATGACCGTCAGACTTTTCAAATCCTTCATCACTTAAATTAGGATTGTGATCATTTAATTTTAAAGCACAACCACCACGAAATCAGATTTGCTTGGAGATTAAATACATATTTAAAAACACAACAAGAAAGTTTAACAGCTATGATACTGTTTTTAAATCAGGTTTTTGCACACCTATGAAGGGGAATGCCATGGCATCTAACAACGGTTGGTAAATCGGTTCAATTTAACAAATAAATATACATTGGCCAAATAGGAAATAAGCATACGTCTTTAACTCATGAAACATCTGACTCATATTTTAGAGTATTTAAGGTGGTTTATGAAACATATCAATGAAATCTGTAATCTGTAAAAATATTCAGATGTAACATTTTCATAATTAACCGCAATTTAATTATTTTTCTCACTGACAGTAACTGATTACATTTATTTTTAATCAAATGATATAATTTAGCTATATGTAAATAAGTTGACCCCCTAACACTGATTATGCGTTCTAACAAGAATAGTTGGCGAAAGAGTTCATTACCCTCTTTAACTTTAAAAATGCGTACAATGTCCACAAACAAGGGCTTGCTCTTAAAACAAGCTCCAGACACCGACTTGGAAGCATCGTAACAAGTATAGCCATTGCAGAAATTTGTTATAGAGATTCAGTAAGTTAAACTCTGGATGCACGATTGACCGACTTACGTTTGCCATATTATTACTTTTTCTAAAGATAAAGACAATTATTTGGTTTCAGGACACACGAATCCTAACGCCCAACGGTTCACAAGATAACATGACAACGGTTGCTCAATTACAGCATAGTCACCCCATTTTAGCCTGTTTTAGCGCATGTATATCGTATTATTGTTGAATATAGTCGTTTGATCTAAATATGTATTAACAATTATTTTTGATTGTTGTTATATGTATTATATGTTTTTGTTTTACAAATGTAATATGTTTACCTAATACCTCATTCAAGCTATGTAGATCTTCAGGTCAGGGAACTACAATACCCATCACACACCTCAGGCTTCAAACATGCCCGTCATGAATACATACTCATATAAATAAATAAAACTAAATAAAAAGACTCATATTCTTTTCTGTGATCTGTTTTAGTGATGCAAAGTTCGATTCACTTCTGAAAAATTATTTATTTGGACAGTTTGGTTCAATGAACCGATTCATAGGGTCCTTAAGTCGTTTTTGCAGTTACGTAGTACACTTTTTTTTTCTTCTAACAACTGAAGAGTCATTTTTATTTCTGTGAATCATCTAAATAAATGTAATTGTGTGAACACGTATTGTTGGTTATTATCTTTTGTTCATTTAAGTTAATTCTGAATCGTCTAAATAAAGTTAACTGTGTGAACACACATTAGCGGTTATTGTCTTTTGTTCATTTAAGTTAATTCTGAATCATCTAAAAAAAAAAAAAGTTAATTGTGTGAACACATGTTGGTGGTTATTATCTTTTGTTAATTTAAGTTAGTGATGTTTGTGTTTGCAGTTTTACTCACAGTGTCTCTGTCGTTGTTTAGCTTAAACATCAGTTTTTAGTCAGTTACAAAAGTGTCAGGCATTAAGTTTTTGTATTTTTAATTCACCTAATTATGACAGAGTTACAGGTTTCGGGTGTTTTTGAAAGTGTAAGCGGTGAAAACTTAAATGTGACCGTCGAGTAACGTTAGCTACTCAAACGAAGACAAATTGTGTAAGTGTTCATTAAGATGCAGAAATGAAAATAAGCGTACAAATATTCATAATGACAAGTACAATATAACCTAAAAACACTATAGACCCCCCTGCTAAGTATACCTAAAATTTTCTAGAGCGGTGAGATATTTACATTTCCTGTACATTTATTCATTTAGCAGACGCTTTATCCAAAGTGACTTACAGATGAGGACGGTGGAAGCAATCAAAAAACAACAAAAAGAGCAATGATATATAAATGTTTTAACAAGTCTCAGTTAGGTTAACACAGTACACGTACCATGGGATTTTAAATAGTATCATAAATAAAAAGAAAACAGATTGAATAAAAAAAGAATAGAGCAAGCTAGTGTTAGAGGTCTTTACACATACACACACACACACACACACACACACACGCATAAATAGATTCAAACAGAAAGAGCTAACAATGTCATGGAAACATATCGTTCAAAGTGTAACGCTATGAAAACATTGCGGTTTATATCTATTTATGCGTGTGTGTGTGTGTGTGTGTGTGTGTGTATGTGTAAAGACCTCTAACACTAGCTTGCTCTATTCTTTTTTTATTCAATCTGTTTTCTTTTTATTTATGATACTATTTAAAATCCCATGGTACGTGTACTGTGTTAACCTAACTGAGACTTGTTAAAACATTTATATATCATTGCTCTTTTTGTTGTTTTTTGATTGCTTCCACCGTCCTCATCTGTAAGTCACTTTGGATAAAGCGTCTGCTAAATGAATAAATGTACAGGAAATGTAAATATCTCACCGCTCTAGAAAATTTTAGGTATACTTAGCAGGGGGGTCTATAGTGTTTTTAGGTTATATTGTACTTGTCATTATGAATATTTGTACGCTTATTTTCATTTCTGCATCTTAATGAACACTTACACAATTTGTCTTCGTTTGAGTAGCTAACGTTACTCGACGGTCACATTTAAGTTTTCACCGCTTACACTTTCAAAAACACCCGAAACCTGTAACTCTGTCATAATTAGGTGAATTAAAAATACAAAAACTTAATGCCTGACACTTTTGTAACTGACTAAAAACTGTTGTTTAAGCTAAACAACGACAGAGACACTGTGAGTAAAACTGCAAACACAAACATCACTAACTTAAATTAACAAAAGATAATAACCACCAACATGTGTTCACACAATTAACTTTTTTTTTTTAGATGATTCAGAATTAACTTAAATGAACAAAAGACAATAACCGCTAATGTGTGTTCACACAGTTAACTTTATTTAGACGATTCAGAATTAACTTAAATGAACAAAAGATAATAACCAACAATACGTGTTCACACAATTACATTTATTTAGATGATTCACAGAAATAAAAATGACTCTTCAGTTGTTAGAAGAAAAAAAAAGTGTACTACGTAACTGCAAAAACGACTTAAGGACCCTATGAATCGGTTCATTGAACCAAACTGTCCAAATAAATAATTTTTCAGAACTGAATCGAACTTTGCATCACTAAAACAGATCACAGAAAAGAATATGAGTCTTTTTATTTAGTTTTATTTATTTATATGAGTATGTATTCATGACGGGCATGTTTGAAGCCTGAGGTGTGTGATGGGTATTGTAGTTCCCTGACCTGAAGATCTACATAGCTTGAATGAGGTATTAGGTAAACATATTACATTTGTAAAACAAAAACATATAATACATATAACAACAATCAAAAATAATTGTTAATACATATTTAGATCAAACGACTATATTCAACAATAATACGATATACATGCGCTAAAACAGGCTAAAATGGGGTGACTATGCTGTAATTGAGCAACCGTTGTCATGTTATCTTGTGAACCGTTGGGCGTTAGGATTCGTGTGTCCTGAAACCAAATAATTGTCTTTATCTTTAGAAAAAGTAATAATATGGCAAACGTAAGTCGGTCAATCGTGCATCCAGAGTTTAACTTACTGAATCTCTATAACAAATTTCTGCAATGGCTATACTTGTTACGATGCTTCCAAGTCGGTGTCTGGAGCTTGTTTTAAGAGCAAGCCCTTGTTTGTGGACATTGTACGCATTTTTAAAGTTAAAGAGGGTAATGAACTCTTTTGCCAACTATTCTTGTTAGAACGCATAATCAGTGTTAGGGGGTCAACTTATTTACATATAGCTAAATTATATCATTTGATTAAAAATAAATGTAATCAGTTACTGTCAGTGAGAAAAATAATTAAATTGCGGTTAATTATGAAAATGTTACATCTGAATATTTTTACAGATTACAGATTTCATTGATATGTTTCATAAACCACCTTAAATACTCTAAAATATGAGTCAGATGTTTCATGAGTTAAAGACGTATGCTTATTTCCTATTTGGCCAATGTATATTTATTTGTTAAATTGAACCGATTTACCAACCGTTGTTAGATGCCATGGCATTCCCCTTCATAGGTGTGCAAAAACCTGATTTAAAAACAGTATCATAGCTGTTAAACTTTCTTGTTGTGTTTTTAAATATGTATTTAATCTCCAAGCAAATCTGATTTCGTGGTGGTTGTGCTTTAAAATTAAATGATCACAATCCTAATTTAAGTGATGAAGGATTTGAAAAGTCTGACGGTCATTAGTTGTTGAGTACTCTAATGTTAACCCCTGTCCTGTTTACACATTTCAAAAGATTAACGGTTGAAAACATTACAAGTCTTAAAACATGTAATCAAATGTTATCAGTTACATTACTTTTTAAACTTTTAGATTTTAAACGGGTTAATTTGTGATCTATAACCTATTACAACGTTCATAGTAACTTCCCCAAAACTGTACGTAAAATAATTCCACCAAGGTCTCAGCTACAGCTAAACGTTATAACAAAAACTTAAGGTCCTTGTTGACAGTTTTGTGAGGTGATGTGTGTGTGCGTGTGTGTGTGTGTGTGTGTGTGTGTGTGTGTGTGTGTGTGTGTGTGTGAAAGCAGCATGGTTTGGAAGAAATGTTTTTTAGCTTATATATGTGAATTTACTACAAACTATAAGCATTCTAACTAAGAAAACACAATATGTTTTTATTTTTTTTCCAACCAAACCGTTTGTTTGCAGTTGTTAAAGTCGTAAGAATGTTTATTGTTATGAAAAGAAGGTAAGTTATGCTAGATAAATAAGTCTTTTTTATTAACCACAATGCGTTTATGAGTTATGTATTTGTTCTGCTTCATGTATGCAGCGGTTACCATACACACATTCAAGAGAAATGCGTCAACTCAATTGTTTTAAACAATCTAAACCATTTAGTCTATCCTTAAAAACCTCTTACATTTTTTTTTCTTCACACATCTATTTTCATCTGTCTCTGGACTCTTGTTAAAACACTTGAGTGCTGACATGAATCCTGCATGAAAGCTAAAAAATTATACTTTTTTAAAACTATTTTAAACATCATGGTTAACAACACCATTTGGAAAGTGAGAAAGGACGTCTAATCTATTGTACACATTTCTGTCAGACATTTGTACCAACAAACACTTTTGGTTTCAAAGAAAACTTAGGACAACTCATTTTCAATCTTATATAGATATCTTCGTGTTTGTGACCTATTTTGTTTGTTTGTGTATTTTTTTACTTGTTTGAGTGTATATTAGTATTTATTTAGTTTGCATGTTCATGTTTTCTGTAATGTTTACATTTGTGTGTGTGTGTGTGTGTGTGTGTGTGTGTGTGTGTGTGTGTGTGTGTGTGTGTGTGTGTGTTTATGATTGTATGGTTGTGTTTGTGTACTTGTTTGCATTCTCGGTACATTTATGTTGAGTTTGAAAGATCTAGGGGTTAATAAAAATTATAAATGTAACTAAAATAAACTAAATTAACTCGAATTAAACTACATATTCCTATATGGTCTGACTTGTTAAAAGTTTTCACGTCCATTTGACCAGTAAATGAACTGTCAGATAACCTCACGATCACAGGCCTAAACCATAAACATTTTATGGTTACCTGCAGCACACCATTTACAACACCAGAACCCCCGGAAAACTAATTAGATAACAGTTGAGTTGCAAACCCCAAAAACCTTTAGATGTTTTACAATCTTATCTGACATGGTCGTAACAGTAAACACAAAGACATCAGATTCCAGACACCAGACGCGTTTCTACGCACTACTTGAGATGAAATATTTAGCCTCTCCTGTAACGTTGTTAAAGTTTCTTTGGCAAGAAAATCAAAGACATTCCAAAACATTTCATTCCAGTTAGATTTGTGTATGCCTAAACGCATGTTTTAATTGATATAGCAACGATATAGCAATGATAGAAGTTAATACTGACAAAATAAAAGACGTATTCAAGGATTTAGACTACTAAAGTATGTGTGAGTGACTTATTAAAATCAAATAAAACAACAATTTTTTCCAACAAGGAATTTTTGTTGAGATGAAAATAAAATGGTGTAGGTTAACCTAATTTTAAAGTAAAAACATCGGTCTAATATTAAAACCAAGTAGAATGTTTTCATCAAATAAGAACTGATGTGTTTTTATTAAAAACTTTACTTTGTTTAACTCTTTTAACATACATTTAAACCTTTGTGACCAACTTTATTAGGGAGGTGTTAGGGGGATGTGTTAGTGGGTGCTTTTTTTATTTTTTTATTTTTTAAACATTAAAAACATAAAGGCGTACATTACTGGTAGATTTACAAATATGGTCTGAGATTACACTCAATTTTCGTTCACACTCTGTACATCATAAAACAAAATAAATGTAAAACAAAATAAAAACAACACTGAAGAAAAAGATAAAGAATGAAAAAGTAAGGGAGTAACAGATTTTCACATTAAGAAAAACCAAAATCCTTTAATGAAGAATACAAAAATCTTGCTTTGAGACTTTTCATTTCTTTTAACGTCTCCAAATACATCACAAATTCCTCTTTAAATGCCACCAAACGCGGAGAGTTTTGAGAAACATACATTTATGAATGTAGAATTTCGTGCCAGAAGTTGATATTAAGAAAATAAAAGACATATTCAATGATTTAGGCTACTAAAGTAAGTGTGAGTGGCTTATTAAAATAAAACATCAAGGACTTTTGTTTAGATTAAAAATAAAGAGCATATAGTTTTAAAGTAACTCATATACATAGATGTATCTAAAGATCCTGAAACAGGACACATATGTTCCAAGTGGGTAGATATAGAATACCTGAAAGAACATCTAATCATCCGTCTGTTTATACTACAGAAATGATTGTCATATTTTTGGCTCTTCAGTGGGTTGAACACATTAATATACCTAAAGTAGTCATATGTTCAGACTCATTTGCAGTACTACCAAGTTTAAAGTGTGGCGAATTTGAAGTGTGACAATTTGTCATTCATTTTACAGAGTTTGTTCAGAATACAACCAAAAACAAATATTTATTTTGTATAGATACCTGCACATATAGGAATAGAAGGTAGTGGATCAGATAAAAACATTAAAATGTCAGACATCAAATTTAATGAAAGGAGAATTTTGGGGATAGCAAGGAAGCTCTCGCCATAGAATTGGACACATTGCACTTAATCAGTCATTATTTATGAGAGGAAAAACATGTGTCTGGACTTTGTGTTAAATGTGATCTTCCTGAGTCAGTTGAACCTATTTTAATAAAATGTAAAAGATATGACAACGAAAGAATACAACTTACTTACACTTAATATAGAAATAAACCAGATCTCATTTTAGAAAATATTAAATAAAGATGTGACTATAGAAATGTTTCAATGATTAAGTATCTCAAAGAGTTGATAAACAGGATTTAAAGAATCACTACTAAGTTTGTCACGTTTCAATCTGAGACGAGATATTTCTTTCCTGTCATATTGTTAAATGGGTATACTTTTAACTACATATGTATGGTTTATTTACTAGATAACACGACACAAACTCGGCAGAAGGAAAGTGTGAATGGGTGGCTGTGTGTGTGTGTGTGTGTGTGTGTGTGTGTGTGTGTTAATTTCCATAGCTTGAGAAATTAAGCTTGACAAAAATAAAAGATATATCGACGGCAATAGTCTAAATTTAGACTAGTCGTAGATTAGCGTAATTAACTTAATACATTAAAAACAAATAATGCTTTTTTTCAGTGCTGTTTTTTATTATTATTTTTTTATTTTGTATTTTTTAAAGACTAAAAGTAAATAAAAATCGCATAAAGCTACATCATTTAAAAAGTACAAATTGATCTTATGTTTAAACGGATTTAAAGTTTTCACTAATTAAGGCCTGATGTCTATTTATTAAAAACTACTTAGTTTAATTATTTTAACATTTAAATCTATTTGACACAGCAATCACGCCTACAGCAGGGGCAGTCTCTAGCGCCGGAGGCGTGGTTTTTTCCGGAGCATTCCCCGAGCCTCATTCTAACTGTGTCTGCGGTGCTGTCAGTATCGCTCAACGGAGATGCCTTGACACTTTGCTGTGATATCTTTTTTTCTTTCGTCTAACTCTCTGTCAGTAACACTCTCGATTTTTTAAAATGGTGGTTAGTGGTAAAGTACAACATAGATTTGACAAGTTTCTTGTCTGATGGATTTTATTTTAGATCGCATAATGCCTACCATCTTTTTTCTTTTGTTTTAACTTTTTCTCACATTATGACAAACACCAAGTTTTCTGGTTTGTATCGCCGCTTTACATTCATTTCTTTTTCAGTTTGAGGTAAGGTACAAATGCTAAATGCTTTCTTTTCTAGCTGGTAACAAAACACCTTTTTAAATTTTTACAAGCTCTTTTTCACGTGCTGCTTAACGAAAACACATCTGATGGTTTTGACTTGTTTAGTTGTTTTAGATAAATAACCAGTAACCTATTTTTTTTTTTCTTTTTTATTTGTTACAACTTTAACAACGTTTTACACTTTTCCAACTATGAAAAAACGAGCATTACATCGTTTCCACCTCGTATGTGTGTATAAGCTTTTTCTTGAAATGCACTGTGTACTTAAAAGATTAATAAAAAAAAAACCCTTATACCATTTTCATGATTTCACCCTTTTCAGAGTTTAACAAAAAAAGCTTCCAACACATTTTCACCCTCCCTCACCGAAATTCCTTCTTAGGGTCGTAAGTTCATCTTAGGTTCATAAGTTCATATCTAGGTCACCGGGGTGTACAGGGAGGGGAGGGGTGGGGGGTACAAACAGGTGTCCAGAACAGATGGCTTTTATGACCCTCATCAATCAAATTTTTGACACAACCCATATGTGGTTTTATTAACAAAGTTCGGGAGAAGCACGATCAGATAATCATCCAATTTGGTACAGGTGCATCTCGTTTAGCTAATCATCTTATAGCACGCACGCGTATACATATCCAGTCTTCCTACCTCCTGTCCCACGACAGTTTTTTCGGCAACCCTCCTCCACCCCAACTCCTCACTTCTAATCTATTTATCCCAAATTGGGATAGGGGGAGTTATTTGGGTTTGGGCTATGCTCCGGGCCCGGACCCCTCCCCCAGGACAGCACGCCAAAATATGCCTACTATTTGCCTTCAGATTAGATGTAAGGGTGAACTCGTGAAACTATATTCTCTCTGCTGACTCTTAACTTTTATAAAGAATATCTCTTTGGATTTAAGACTTTAGTCTTTGCAACGTTACAGATCTTCATTACACACCAAGAGCTTGTAACACCCCAAAGAGAAAGGAAAAACTTAATCACATCATATGAGCCCTTTAAAATGCATTTAGTTTTCTAGCAGTGCTGCTCATTTATGTTAGTTACTCCACCAAACGGATGAAAACTACAGAAATGAACTGCTAATTATTATCTGCATGGCATTATAAATTTCACAAGAGTAAATACATTACATACATACATCCACATTTATTCTTAAAACAAATCAGACATTGACAAACAAAAACAAGATATGATCATTCAAACATCTGTGAGATCAAGAGTAGTTTTTGTTGGAAATAACTTATGTTTCTCTGTTACCTCTTCAAACTAACAGAGCTCATTTGCAGCATTCATAAGATCCTGGATTTGTAACGAGATGCAGATACCCTTTAACATAAAGTTTACATTTCACAGACACAAGTACGTGATGTTTGCTTGATTGGAGAAATTGTATTTTTATTTATTTTTTTGCAGAGAAGAAAACTGTGTCAGACTCTTAAAATCAAATGGCTAGAAATGGAAAAACACCCTTCTACCACATGCTATGAACTATTGACACCTTAGACACAAACTCAAGAACATACATCAAACACATATACAGCAGCAGACACTTTCTCATGCAGAAGATGTTAGTCTACCAAACCGCATTTCACAGGCTGAAGCAGAGTTCATCTAGACTTGTTCTGATGAACATTTTACATTGACTAACAGATTAATTTAATCTTAATTTATATACAAACACTGATCAATGCACATACATAGAGCTCATAAAATATGCTAAATGCAAGCTCAAATCAGCATGCTTGATGCAGAAGAACCAGTGAAGTTTCCTCTTGCACATTATTATTATTTAATTAATATAACTTTTTTAGCTTTCAATGAAAAACACGAATATTAACAATAAAACATTTAAATATAAAAATATGATAATATTAAAAAGATATTAATTTGTAATCCGAAGATTACCAAAAATCTTATAGGTTTGGAAAGATGTGTGTGAGTAAATGCATTACAGTAAACATAACAATAATTCACTGGGTCAAACGAGTTAGATAATTTATTAAATATTGTATTACATGGCCATTAATTTTGACGTTTTTAAGAGACTATATCATTAATCCATCTGACAGTATCGCTTCAGGCCCCCAGAAAGATCCTGCAGTTATTCACTGGGATTTCCTGATCATTAAATCATTAGCATTACCTTGATATGTGCTAAAACATGCCAAGAACATGCTAACAACATCTAGTGCAGCATTAAAACATGCTAGCCTCATTTGAACATGTTTCGTTTACATAATATTAAACATACAAACCCGATTCCAAAAAAGTTGCGACACTGTACAAATTGTGAATAAAAATAGAATGCAATGATGTGGAAGTTTTATATTTCAATATTTTATTCAGAATACAACATAGATGGCATATCAAATGTTTAAACTGAGAAAAATTATAACTTTAAGGGAAAATTAAGTTGATTTTAAATTTCATGGCATCAACTCAAAAAATATTGTGGTATAGTGGTAAACAAGGCCATGTTTACCACTATGTGGCATCCCCTCTTATTTTTATAACAGTCTGCAAACGTGTGGGGACTGAGGAGAGAAGTTGCTCAAGTTTAGGAATGGGAATGTTGTCCCATTCTTGTCTAATACATGCTTCTATTTGCTCAACTGTCTTAGGTCTTCTTTGTCACATCTTCCTCTTTATGATGCACTACATGTTTTCTATGGGTGTAAGATCTGGACTGCAGGCTGGCTATTTCAGTACCCGGATCCTTCTTCTACGCAGCAATGATGTTGTAATTGATGCAGTATGTGGTCTAGCATTGTCATGTTGGAAAATGCAAGGTCTTCCTGAAAGAGATGATGTCTGGATGGGAGCATATGTTGTTCTAGAACTTGGATATACCTTTCAGCATTGATGGTGCCTTTCCAGATGTGTAAGCTGCCCATGCCACATGCACACATGGAACCCCATACCATCAGAGATGTGGGCTTCTGTACTGATGCTGATAAAAACTTGGGTTGTCCTTGTCCTCTTTAGTCAAGATGACATGGCGTCCCAGTTATCCAAAAAGAACTTCAAATTTTGATTCGTCTGACCACTGAACAGTTTTCCACTTTGCCACAGTCCATTTTAAATGAGCCGTGGCCCCGACAAAACGCCTGTGCTTCTGGATCATGTTTAGATATGGCTTCCTTTTTTTTAACCTTTAGGGCCCTATTTTAACGATCTAAACACAAAGTGTAAAGCGCACGAAGCAGGTCCACTCAGGGCGTGTTCAAATCCACATTTGCTATTTTAACGATGGAAAAACGGTCCGTTTTTGGAATGGGTTGTCCCTATTCTCTTAATGAATAATGGGTGTAACATTCAATAAACTAATCAGAGTGTCATCTCCCATTCCCTTTAAGAGCGAGATGTGCTCACGCCATGGTGGATCGCTATTTAAATGGCAAAATTTATTGGTGGAAAAGCTGAATCTTTCTCAAGTGAAGAAACCGATCATCTACGGGACAAGCAGGAATCCACCAAAGCTTTGCGTGATGAGTCAGTTATACTGTATATGTGTGAGAATTGGCACAATTGTTCAATTAATTAGCCAATTTCATTCATCATTATAAGTAGTAATAGGCTGAACTGCAAATAGGTAGCCTATTTCTAATACATGCAATATCTATCCATCCAATGCATTTGCTAATTAAATGATGTGGCGCTGGACCGGAAAATACCTGAAACTAGCAAACACACTTGCGCTGCGCCTTGTGTCGCATTGCGCCTGGTGTATGCTGGGGCCCATAAAGTTTTAGCAGGCAGCGGCAAATGACACAGAGGATTGTGTTCACCGACGATGTTTTCTGGAAATATTCCTGAGCCCATGTTGTGATTTCCATTACAGTAGCATTCCTGTATGTGATGCAGTGCTGAAGATCACAGGCATCCAGTATGGTTTCCTTGACCCTTATACACAGAGATTGTTCAAGATTCTCTGAATCTTTGGATGATATTATGCACAGTAGATGATGATAACTTCAAACTCTGCAGTTTTTCTCTAATAAACTTCACTATTTTTCGCCGCAGCATTGGAGGAATTGGTGATCCTCTGCCCATCTTGACTTCTGAGACTTCCTTATAGTTACATTGAACTTTTCTAGCCTCTTATTGCTACCGGTCCCAACATTCCAACTTTGGAATGTGTAGCTCTCATGAAATCCAAAATAAGCTAATATTTGCCATGACATTTCACAATTTCTCACTTTCAACATCTGATATGTTATCCATATTCTATTGTGAATAAAATATAAGTTTATGAGATTTGTAAATTATTCCATTTCTTTTTTTTACTCAAAATTTCTACATTTTTGTTAACATCATGCTAGCAACACAGTAATCATGTTAACATCTTGCTAAAACATGCTAATCATATAAGTATGACATTGTCAAAATGCTAATTGTGTTTGCATCATGCTAACAACATTTTAACTGCATTAACATCATGCTGGGCCAAGGTAAATGTGTTAGAATCATGCTAGCAATGTGCTAATACTGTTAGCAACTTGTTAAAAACGTTAGAAATCATTTTAATATGATGCTAGCAGCATGGTGGTGATTCTCACCAATCTGAAAACTCATCCATAGACTCTTGGTGTCTCAGGAGTTTGTAAGGGTATTTGGGACTTAAAAGTTTGATCATCTTCTCATGTTGACACTTGTATACATCACATGACTGTTCTCTTTAACCTTTTGTACAAAAAAAAAACAAAAAAAAACATATTGCACAATTTATAATACTGATAAAAAAATGTATGTAGTAGCAAAATTTTTAATCTTTCTAAAGTAAACATTTTCTTTAAAGGGGTGGTTGATCACGTGGAATGAAAACGATCCTCGTCTACACTGGCGTTTCCGCTGTGTTTCAGAAACTATCTCACACAACCTAAAACGCATGTCACATGACCATTCATGCAGGTACAGCTATAGATATGAATAGATAGATTACCTATTATTTAGATTGCGGTTGCATCTACGTGCTTGGAGCGAGCAAATGGGTAATCTACGTATACATCTATGGATACAGCAATGCTCATGATGTTATTGTTTACACGGTCATCAAGTATGCACAGAGCGAATGTGGCCAGCCACGCCATCATTTCCAAAAGTCTCAGTTTCGGTTAGTTTACACTGCAATGCAACCCCAGAGTTTTCAAACTAAAACAGGGTCTGCAGGGTTTTCAAAAGTCTCAGTTTTTGAGGTTCGAAAATGCCAGAGTAATGTAAATGATAGGCATAACTGTAGCAAAAATAATTCGTTTTAAAACGAAAACGCACTAGTGTAAACAGGGCCTAAGAAGCCCCTCCCACAGAAATACACAATAGGCTCAGATTGGCTATCTGGCCTGTGTCATGACTCTGTTCAGAAATGTCACACCCCCTTACCATTACTGGTAGTTGCATGTTCTCGGGGGTAGGGTTAATGTAGATTTCAGGGTTTGTGATGTCCCCGACCCGGGAAGTCCCTAGCAGCCTTTTTTGTAATCCTTAAACAGCAAAAATATCTCCCTTTGCATTGAACTTTGAGCATAGTTACTTTGCAGACGATGTTTATACATTAACACCAACATTACACAACTAAAGTGAAAAACGGAAATCATAATCAACCATTCCTTTAATATCAAATATGGAAATCAAGGTACAAAGATGTCCCTTTGAGTCTACTACACAAGTGACAAGCTGTTGTAACTCAAAAAGGTATTTTATTTATTTATTTGTTTTCTGGTAGTTTACCATGATCTGCACGAATGTCTGTGAAAAATGATGGACAGTGTAAATGCTGCCATGATGTTATAAAGAAGAAAACTAAGGCTTTAGTTTGCTGTTGTGGTTTTGTTCATTTATTTATTGTCGTTGTGATAAAGAGTCTTGCATGCTAATATGCAATACAACTAGCAAATGACAACACAAACTAAGTCATGTTCCAGTCTTTTTTAAATTAATATGAGGAAATTATTTATTTTGTTTGGTTATTTTTTAATGTACATCATGTTTTTTTTGTTTGTTTTTTTTTTTGGGGGGGGGGGGGGGGTTGTTCTTGTTGTTTTTTACGTTTTCAAATATCTGATGCTGTGGTGTTTGTATGTAATAGATCATTGATCACAGACAAAACACACACATCTAAATCTGACTTGGTGCAAAACATAACACAAAGCCTAAATGCAGAGATTAAAATCTTACCAGTTTGTGTGAATTCCTTTCGAAGAATGTTGTCTCAGCATAAGTTATTTCTTCACAAGTCTGAACTATTTAAAGAACAACAAAAATAGAAAACACTGTCTTAAATATAGCCATACATAAAAAAAAATATTCAGCAGAGAATTCACTAATTAAAATTAGAACAATATTCTTGACCAATAATTTTCATTGAAGCTCAACAAATGAAACATTGTCATAAAAAATGTTCCTTTGAACACCAGCAGAGGGCTGAATCTTTAAACAGCCCTAGATATCCTATATATCAGTTGATTAAAATGTTTAGAGTAGAGTTTTATAACAAACAGTAAAAACTGGAGGTAACACTTGCCTTCTGTATCAGTTTTTGTATATTTCCTGTAGGTCCAGAAGATCATGACTGCAGCTACTATCAACAGAGATCCAGCAGCAGTAATAATTACCAGCACTTTTAGAGCTGAGTCTTGTTGTGAAGGAGACTCTGGGTCAAGTGCTGTACAGTAAAAGACAGAAGTGAATGTGTCTGACCTATAACAAAAGAAAGAGATCAGATCACAAAACCGCTGCTGTACCTGAACATGTGAGACAGAGCTGAGTGATGTCCAGATGTTGAGTCTGGTTGCTGATGGGATTGTTGAGCACACAGCTGTAGCTGTTTTTATCCTGATATTCCACCTCCAGAGGTAGAGAGAGACTGATGCTGAGATCAGACACACTGATGCTGGACAATAAACTGTTTCCTTTGTACCAGGAGAGAGTCACATGACCCACATTCACCACTGAACACACCAATGAACAATTCTGCTCTGAGGATGAGGATGATGAAGAACATTGTGAAGAGTTTCTTCTGATAACAGGAACAGGCAGACGTGCTGAAAACATGAGAATAAAGATGTGGATAAATCTAATCAATCTTATTTTTGGTTCAGTGTTTTGAGTTAGTGTGTATGTGATCTCAATATACAGAATGATTTAATATGTAAATAGTTAATAGAACAAGAATATGTGATCGTTTTGACAAATGATCTCTACTCACCATAGACAGAAACACTGAATGTTTTTGATGTCAGTTTCTCTCCACTTATATCTAGTTCATAGACTCCAGTGTGTTCGGTTGTGATGTTTGTGATGGTCAGAGATCCAGTTTGATCGTCCAGCTTCAGTCTGTCTCTGAATCTCTCAGTAGTATCATCATATGTGAAATTTTGCTTTTTTCCTTTAATTATAGCTATTTGAGACTTTTCAAATTTCCACAGTATGTCGTCCTCTTCATCTTTTTCAATATCATCAGTGTTTAGAGTAACAGACTCTCCCTCCGTCACTGACACTGACTGTTTTTCATTTGTTTTAGTCCCAAACAAACCTGGAGAACATTAACATCACCAAATTAAAGCTCCTAATGGTTTCTAAAGCCTGAAACCAACTGTAGATTGAATTGGTCAAATATGAACTGAATAACATCCAAAGCAGCAAAATGAAAGGTGAGACACATAAGCATGAAACAATAATTTAATCTTTTTTTTTTTTTTTACTTACCTAGTAAAATCAATGTGTGATGTTACGTAATGTACTGTGTAATAATAATACTGTATAATTACAACTTAAAAGTTTATTTCTGCTTTATAATGTAAATAATTGGGACACTGAGAATCGGCAGATAAAACAGGCTCACTGAATCTCATTTAGGGTTCTCAAACCTTTTTTCCAATTAATTTCCATGACATTTATAGTTATTTATGATTATCGCAGCAGTATTTCTAAACATTTAAAATAGATTTTTTTTTTATTAAGATATTTAAAGTTACAAAAGACGCCCGGAATTTGAAAGTGGTTCAGTGGTGGTTTTGGCTTTCTGAGCAAGAGACATTTACAGTCACAGAAGGCCCGCAAATAACATTTTTAAAATTACAATTAAAACAGAGAACTGAATTCAGAGTAAATCTCATAATATAATCATCTGGTATATAACAGTAGAAATCTGAAAAAAAAATAATTAAATAAATTACACTATAAAAAATGCTTTTATAACTTACCCGTCAGATTTAACCAGCAAAAGCAGAATAAAACAAGTGTGTGAAACATTTTCTTTAGTGGTTCACTGAAAAATCCGATCTAATGTCCGTGCTGTCTGCTGGAAACATTCAACCTGTAATTCTGGTGAGTGAATCCTCCCCCAACAGAGTTTGACACCCAGTCCACATGTTCTGAATATGTGTGTGTGTGTGTGTGTGCGTGTGTGTGTGTGTGTGTGTGTGTGTGTGTGTGTGTATGTATGTATGTATGTTTGTACATCACCACCTTGGAATTGTAAGGTCCTATCTGCATTCTGAGTGGTTTTGAGATTTTGAGCTTTAAAGTTTTTTGCATTCCATATGCTTTATAGATATAACTATTTTGTTTTCTAACTGAAAAGTCAGTAAATGAAAAAAAAAAAAATCAAGGTCTAAATAAGAATATGTGAATAACTCAATTTTGACAAAAATGTCAGATAGAACTTTATCATTCGAAGGGGAAATATTTCTATTTGTGTGTGTGTGTGTGTGTGTGTGTGTGTATGTGTGTATGAATGCTCATATGAATTGTTCGTAAAGGTGTAGTCAATTGTTGTGCATGGAAAAAACAAAGTTAAAAAGGTAACCAAGTGTCTGCACCTTACATTACCAGTCCTAAGTTCAGCTTCTGAGTAAAAGCGAAAGCTGCTGCGGTCGGTTTTCTTCAGAAAGTGGTTTGATCTGCTGGATGGACTGACATCTTTTGCATGAAACAACTGTTATGTAGAGCATGAAGTCTGTAGGTGAAGGGCTTCTTCCTGCTTTTATGCACAACTCTGACACTGTAACCTACTGAACCATCACGAGAAAGTGTAATAGAAACACAATGATCATATTTAAGTCATATTTAATACTTTTTTACACATTTTATTATTAAAAAAAGAATACTGAGTCTGTACATTGAGAGCAGTTTGAGAGCAAACTCTATGTGTAGCTGTGGCATCTGTGGCAAAGTCTGCATCGATGCATCAGCCCACAGTGAAAGAGGAGATGACACCTCACACAGTCAAACTGGGACAGTCAAACTGTAAATGATTAAATAAATGCAATGGTTTGAATGGAAATATTTTTGTCCCACTATCCCAGGAATTCAGTCAGTTGTTGCATCCTAATTAGCAGGATATCCATCCTAAACAGTATTCAAGATTAGACTTAATGTGTCCCAAATCATATTACATTTAAATGATTATCCTCAAAGTACATGGATTGTCTACTGTTTCATGTGAAATCGACACATGGGCAATCTTAAAGGTGCCATAGAATCCAAAAATCACATTTAGAAGGTATTTGAACACAGTTTAAGTGTGTGTGCCGCAGTGTGTGAAAACAACCAGCCTATAATGATAAAAATCCACTCACTCACTGTTTTATAATACCAAAAAATCAGTCTCTCCACAGGAGCAGTACCAGATTTCTCACTACTATCACACCATAGTCTGTCAAAGTCCTGCCCATTTATGTTGCTCTCTGCCCTATTAGCAAGTACACAGTCCTGAGTGAGAAGCAGCAGTCAGCCATTACTGTTCTCTTGCTGTAGCTGCTAGAGATACAATGTCAGTGCCAAAGAGCCATTAAATGTGTCATGTATTGGGATGCACCAATGAAAATAGAAGTCTCCATAGACAACTGAGGAAACGGTGGTTCATTTTAATTTTCTAAGGAAATGTTCTGGTAAAAAAAGGAAAAGTTACACCGGACTGGACTGCATCACAAACAAGGGTCAGTTCAATGCTGGAGTTGAGATTCTAAAAGAAGGATTGATACCAATGCTCATTCTCATTTAAAGGGAAAATACAAGTAAAAAGAGCATTTTGGCTCATTCCCTAAAAGTGGCAACTTCAACAAGCTATAAAAAATGATCTGTGGGATATTTTGTGGTAAAACTTTGCATACACACTCTGGTGACATTAGAGAAGAATTTTACATATTGTATCAATGCATTCTATGACACCTTTAAAATAAAGGGGCTGCTCGATATTACAAACGGGCTATAATGTCTATATTAATTGGTGCATTTTCAAGTGTCTGTGTTGAGTGTGTAAGATGAATAGCAGATCACTTATATTGCATGACAGTTAACATGGAGGCGCCGGTGCGATCACTTAAAATACTCCATCATTTTTGGCTATACAGACAAGAATAATTACATCGTTCGGGTCTACATTTGTTTGTGCACACAGCTGTACATAGATGCTCATGGCAAAGATCTGCATCCTTCTGTCAGGGGCGCCCTCCAGTTGTGGCCAAAATCTGGCCAGCCCTAGAACTATTTTACTGTGAACAATTGTGAATTTACATGATGCATTTAAATGAGTAGTACCCAATTTAGCACTTGCTGCAGCCACGAAAAAAGATTGGTAGATTGGTGCCACCAGAGTAGCTAGCTGTTTCATTGCCCTTCTTAAATTCTTTATTGTTATGATTTTAAAATACTCCAAATCTCGTGAAAATCAAATACCAGTTATATAGGCTACTATTATAATTGTGAGTTTATTACCTTCATGTTCATGAATAGAAAACACTTCTCTGGGTTTGTTGTGGACAGACACAAATTGGTAAGGGAAGATTCGGCAAAGATAGTCATAACAGCGATTGCGCAAGAGAAATGTTCTGAAAGCCTGCACTGTCCAGTTAGCAGATGTCTTCACCAACATCTTTAACCTCCTCTTGAGACTAACAGTGATCCCCACATGCTTCAAGCAAACCACCATCACCCCCCCCCCAATAAAAAACAAAACAAAACAATTGTCTCCTGTCTGAATGACTACCGTCCTGTAGCACTGACATCAGTCATCATGAAGAGCTTTGAACATCTAGTCAAATCCCACATCTGCTCCACTACAATCTACCATTTATAATGGGTTTTATGTTTATGTCTCGTCGCTCCGGCTGCACAGGGCATCACAATTTGTTAAGGGGCATAAAATTTCCCTCACGCACTCCAGTTATTCGGCCAATCATAACGCACTGGAGAGCTGGCCAATCAGAGTACACCTCGATTTTATGACCAATGGGCGTTTCAGAAAGGCGGGGCATAGAGGAGAAACAATAATGTTAAGTCATGTACAAAATAATGGGTCTTATTCACTAAATATGCGTAGGCACAGATTTTTGCGTGAAATGTGCGTACGGACGTTTTCACAAATAAATCATGATTCATCAAAAACTTTCGTACTAAAATTTATTCTAAATGTACGAAAAGATTCAAGAGCAACTTAAACCACACGTACGCAATAATCATGTACAACCAGGGCCTTATAAGCATGTGTTAAGAACCCATACATATACTTAGATGTTATTGATAAATTGTAATAACAGTTCCAATTATATATATATATATATATATATATATATATATATATATATATATATATATATATATATGTATATTTGTATGTATATGTATATATTTTTACCTGTGCCCGTTATGCCAGTGGATACACTTTTAAATAACACATTTTTCCTTGCTTCCACCTCCGACAGCAAAACCTCACTTTCATTATCGTTAAAGTTATTTTTCTGTATTTTGTTTCGGTGCCATAATTGTCTTACTTTCTCTGTACAAGTGCTGCGTTGTGGAAAGCCCTTATATGGAGCTGGTTTGGGCTTGAATTATGCTAATTACTAACCTCGTGCACGCGTGCACTCATTTAGAAGACTCCAAATTCACTAACAGAAGAACGAGTTTGAGAACAAGCTCATGTGCGTACGCACGTTTTGTGAATTAGGCGGAAAGTTATCGTGAGAAGTTCAAATGTGCGTATAAATAAGAAAATTGTACGCAAATATTACTGAATGAGACCCAATGTTCTTTTTATTAGCATCATATGACCCCTTTAAGGAAAAAAATCTACACTATTTAAAGAGTAGTTAATTGCTAATTAAAATTATATTATTATGTTAACCTGAAACAAAAGTGAATAAGATTAACGCATTTTACACTGATTGTTTTTTTCTTTTTTTTTTCTTTTTTCTGTTGCTGTGGCCTCCTTTGGCTGTCCCTATTCAAATTTTCTGGGGACACCACTGTCTTCTTTATGTGTACAGTATGTAAACTGTTCAGTTCGCTTGTTTGGGGTCCAATTTCTCTTTATTTTTAATACATTTTATAACATATTTTGAATTTGTCAGATTAACCAGTTGTTATACTTTATAACTTTTCTGGTCAATTATAAACAAAAGGTTTAATTGAACTCCTAGCAAAATCTACTGCAAATATTTGAGTTGCTCCTCCCCTACGAAAATGTATTCTCACTCCAAACTTTTGATATAACTTGAGAGCCCTGATTTAGCACCTCACTGGATATATTATACAAAAAAGAGTTTTGCTGAATGCAGTTGGTTCCCCTAGGGTTAAAATTATTATTTTTTTTTATATTGGGCTAGTCTAGACTTATACACTATGGCCTGGTTTCATAGACAGGTCTTAGCCTAAACCAGAATTAGGCCATAGTTCAGTTAAGACATTTAAGTAATTTTTATAAACATTACTTAGAATAAAGCATTACTGGTGTGCACATGTTTACAAAACAGTCAGTGCAAGTTTCTTTTAGTTGCAACAACTCAGAATTACATTTTAGTCTAAGACTAGGCTTAAGCCTTGTTTGTGAAACCGGGGTTTTATTTATTAAATGACCATACAGGCATCTAGTGGTGAAAACATGTTATTACATATGAATGTAATTTTGTAAAATTTTCTGGCCACCAGATGCTTTATATTTGTCTGTTTGCATTGGAATATATAAACCTTTTCTCTTTTATTAACTTTGAATAGTATACTAATTGAAAAAATAAATAATAAGAAGTGGTCATGAAGTAATTACTTATTCAAATAAATGCGTACTCAAGAGGGCTTTGTAACCAACCCAATAATAAACTGTAAATGTGAAAATAATTGAAATTTTAGAGAGAGAGAGAGAGATAGAAAGAGAGAGCATTAAATTATTTCCCACTCCTTTAATCAGGGAACTAAGAAAATATCTATAAATATAATAATATAATATATATACCAAACATAATAATGTGTGGTTGTATAATTACGTATGAGGAGGGGGTTATATAGGACTCAGAATGTGGGTTATATGATATTTTACTTGTGTATGTTTTTATGATTAGTGAATGAATCAATGATTTTAAAATTCTAAATTTTTAATCAATACATGAAAAAAAAGAGATTAATAAAATGGCCACAATCATCTTTACGTGCATGGCAAAATTATTAAAAGGACAAACACATAATTTTAGACTACAAGAATTTGACAGAATGGGAAAAATATACATATATCTGATTAAGTAAGTTTCAGAGTAGCATGTGGTTGGTCAAAGAGGCAATTTTAGCAAATCCTATGAGAACAGCAGCATCTATAGCATACTGGATCATGTAGAATTTGTGCTGTTTTTAGAGAGATGTGATATTCTGCTTTGAGCACTAGAGAGCGATGTTGTGCTTGTGTTACATTTACCAAAGTATCCATTAGAGCTTATTGTATATAATATTATAAAGAGGTGTAGCTTAAGTAGGTTCAGGGATCAGGCAGAGATGGGCAAACTCACTCCTGGAGGACCACTGCCCCACAGAGTTTTGCTCCAATGCTGATCAAACTCATCTGCCTGTAGCCTTCTAGTAATTCTTAAGACCATGACTAGCTGGTTCAGGTGTGTTTAATTAGGGTTGTAGTGTAACTCTGCAGGACAGTGGCCCTCCGGGACAGAGTTTGCCCATCTCTGCACTGTAAAAAAAAAACGTTGACATTTACACTTACAAACCCCCAGCTGTGGTTGCCAGAACTTAACCTTAATAACTGGTAGCAACATTTTAGGATTTAACTTAACAGACTTAACTTTAACTCACATTACAATACCATATTTCATTAACTGATGTAATATTAACAAACCAACATACTGAAGTACTAATATATGTTTTGAACTATTGTAATGCATTGATAAGCACCAGAAACTGGGGGTGATGAGAAAGTCACATGATGAACCAAAGTTCATCACAAACAGCTGAGGAAGGCAATATTTCTATATAGAAGGTGCACACGCTGTCATTCACACAAACACTTATCCCCATCATGGTGACACGATACTGAAATAATGCAATTAACATTAATTTAACAACATTAGATGTAAGATAATACCCTAATATACACAACTGATAAGACAAAAACTAAGAAGAAACATAGTTATTAAAAGAAATGGTTTGCATTGCTTTGCCTTGTAAATTAAACAATGACTTTTTCTTTTTCACTTCCAAACACACACACACACACACACACACACACACGCACACACACACACACACACACACACACACATATATATATATATATATATATATATATATATATATATATATATATCACAGTATTTTACTGTAATATTACATTAAATGTAATTACATTTATTCACCATATATAGTATGGAAACTTAATGCTAACTAATTAACATGTTTTTACTGTTAAAATCACAATATTTCGTTTACACAGTGGGTTAGGGAATGGCTTGACATTTTAGTTACACTGCTTTGCTCCAGAAAGGGACAGCTGGACATCAAACTCCACTCACTGGCTCTGTAGACAGCAGACAAATTTATTTCCACTTTTCATGGCAATGAAGTCGACATAGGAACTAAACACCTTTGTTTCAACAGAATCTGCATTTCATTTCATTTCAGTGGAAAAGTGGCTGAAAATTATCTTTATTTTATGTATATTGTGCATTCTGGTAAGACATATATTTATTAAGCCAGGCATACACTATTTTTGTGCAATTTCAGCAAGGTACCAACTCACACTGTACAAGTAGATCGCATGCGATGTAAAGCCAAAGCTCACGATTTTTATGCGCTCACTGTACGATCGTCGAGCTGCGATTTGACTGCTCACAGTATACGCGGGGAATCAACACATAGGATTCCTCAGAACCTAGATGTTTGTGGCTGTTTCAGAATAAACATGCTCTCCCGGGATAAACCATAAAGGCATAAATGCACTGCTTTGGTGATATGTGCAATTCTGTGTGCTCGGTTTGTAGCCCTGCTTCAATAGTGCGATACCTCACAAGAGGCGACCAAAATTTATGACATGTCAGAAATTCATTCAACCAACCGATTGCTGGTCGGGTGAGGTTAATCGCCTCTCGTTTCCCCTTGTACACTGCACAAAGACTGCACAACAAACGAAAATGATGAAAATCGGCCCAACCAAAAAAGAGTTGCACGAATCAGAATTCAGCTCAAAATCGGATGAAAATCACACAGTGTATGTCCGGCCTTAGACTCTAATTTCCTGTAAATCAGTGCTTCTCAAATCTGCCCTGGAAGAATCCCAGCACTTAAATATTTCATGTCTCCCTCATTTAACACACCTGATTCAGCTTATCAGCTCATTAACTGCAAGGCCCGAATTGGGTGTGTCAGATCAGGGAGGCATTAAAAATGTTGTGTAGTTTTGTGAAGCACTGCATGAAATTAAATGGCGATGCGGCACAATTTCAGTGGTGCCATTGTTAATAGAGAATAAGATACTTCTTCTTTTGACAGTAGGAAAATAAAGCCTCATGAAGCACTGAGGCTTTCCTCTTACTGCTACTGCTTCAATCTGAATACCTATGGTGTGAACATAGCTTGTCAAAAACTTCCTGAAAGAAATTAAGGTTTGCATTACATTGTATTCCTGTCAAATTAGTACCGTATAAATAGAAAAAAATTTGTTATAAAGTGAGAATAAAATATGAGTTATTGTGATAACCTCTAGAGGGCAATCTAATGCTGTTTGTATTTGCTTGTATACTAGTGATGTTACGTTCAATGCCGAAACTTCGAAGCTTGTATGAAAAATAACAACACTATCAGAGCATGATTCGATTTGACAAAAGCATGTGATCTATGTTGTCCGAAGCTTCATTCACCTGAAAACCAAGTGACTGCGTTATTATCTGGTTCAAATAAAGCAAACCTCAGCTCCGTTTCATTTCTATTATATAGCGTAAAAAAAAAAAAAAATTAGCATTGTTTTTTATTTACATTTTTTTAATCGTGATTTATATATTGAGCTCTAAAATTAACTTTGGCCATGTAATGTGTCTAAGGACTGAGCAAGAGTTAAAATAAACAAATCATGGATTTAGTTTATGAATTTATGTTTTATTTATTTTATTTATTTAGTGACAGTACACCAACACAAATTAATGATTTTGAAAATAAACATTATATAAAATATAATTTAAAAAATCAGTTTTAGAACCAGATGTGAAACGCATGGCTGTAATGGAACATAACATTTCGGAAGGTTTTTTTTTTTTTTATGACCACTAGTTGGCCACAACATAAACCATTTTAAAATGCTTCAATTAATAAACAATTTTGAGGAAAGCTTCGATGAATCAGAACGCTTCACTTCATCTTCACAATTGTATACTGCTTTGCACTATATGATGAGGTACAATAAGATCCAAAAGAGACTGTTCTGCTGTCTGCACACAGAGTTCTATTTCATGCTTCAGCTGGTTCTGATTGCGTGGCTTCAGTGGAGATATTCCAGGTATCTATGGTCTGAGAAGACTTCAAACTGATGTTAGGCTCACTCCATCTAGTTTCTCCATTCCTCAAATGCCAGTTTAGTTGCCAGATGTTACAGATTGTCTATTGTAGTTGCACTCTGCCAGGCACAGATTTATGCAATAGAAGGCATGAATGGAGAATGGGAGGTCCACCCTGCCGCTGGGATGACCTCAGACGTGAAAGATAGATCTGGTTTAGGTTGAGACAATTTGGGAAGAAGGCAGGGGAAGCAGATGGTTGAGAGTTTCTTCTGTGTACTCATACAGACAATACAAACAAAAACTCAAAGCTGTGAATTTGCCCCATATCATTATTTTTTGGGGTATCTTGGTTTCCTTTTTGTCCCAAGCCCCCATTTAATTTCTGAGCTTGGTGTGTTTGATGTGATGGTGGGGGTTGCAAGTGGGGGTCTCTTTAAGACAGATAGTTAAAGCCACTACTCGCTGTAGTAATTGTCCTATAAAATTGTATTGGACTTATTTAGTTTGTTTTATGGAGAGCTTCTTATTCAGACTAAGGCGAAGCTTTTAACTACATCTCTTCCCTTTTATTATACACGTTTCTTTCAAAGTCAGAAAATGTATAAAATTGATCTGAGATCATGTAATAAATAAATAAACATATACTTTAGACACTAGCTCATGGGTTCACAGAGATCATCACCACCTAGCGGTCAATTCACTGAAAGTTTTTAAATATTTCACAACAGTTATGGTATAACAAAGTGTCATTTACTGAAATTGTCTTCTTCCATTGTTGATAAACTATTTTCCTGTTAGACACTGTAAAGCGGCTTTGACAAAATCATTATTGTATAAAGCGATGTACAAATAAAGGTCACTTAATAAAGGTGACTTTGATGGTATGATACTCAGTCTGAACCACTGGTTCCAAACAGATCTTTCTGACATGTAAAGCAACCAATTCAGCAAATAATTGTCATGATCAAAAAAATACCTACACTACATATGAACAAGCTATCAAGCTATTTGTTTATCTCGATGACATCCTGATCTTCTTCAAGAACGAGTGCAACCATGTCAAACACGTCAGGCGAGTGTTCCAACGGCTGCTTGAGAATTGTTTATTCGACAAGGTGGAGAAGTGCGAGTTTCACGCAAGGTCGGTTTCGTTCCTGGGATTTATTATTTCACCCAAGGGAATCCGAATGTGTCCTGGCAAGTTAAAAGCAGTTGCAGATTGGCCTACCACATATAGTCGTAGAGCGGC
This sequence comes from Carassius auratus, assembly GCF_003368295.1. NCBI lineage: Eukaryota > Metazoa > Chordata > Actinopteri > Cypriniformes > Cyprinidae > Carassius > Carassius auratus. Next base: position 30,178 of record NW_020527591.1, on the reverse strand, counting down.
CCAGCGATTTCTGGGGTTTGCCAATTTTTACAGGTGGTTCATTCGGAATTTCAGCCAGGTCGCCCTTCCTCAGACGGATCTCACCTCCACTCGAAGGTGTATGTGTTGGTTGCCACAGGCTCAGGCTGCATTTTCAAATTTAAAGATTCGCTTTGTTTTGGCTCACATTCTTGCTACTCGTCTTGTCTGTTCGTTGTGGAGGTGGATGCATCAGAGGTGGGAGCAGAGCGATTTTGTCTCAGAGGTCACCTTTGAATGACAGAGTACATCCCTGCACATTTTTGTCACTATTTAACCCTCTCAGAATGGAATTATGACATTAAGAATAGGGAGTTACTGTCAGGGTTTTGGTAAGGGAGGAACTCAGGTGCAGACAGGAAGTAACGAAACACAGGATTTATTTAACAAAAAGGGAAAACAAAAACCCACGAGGGGGAAAACACTGACTAGGGAAATACAAAATAACTGAACAGGACTGAGTTAACGAGATAAACAAAGACTCAAAGCACGGGAACACTAACTATAAACAAACACTCACGGAAATACAAAACACTTCTTCAGGAACAATCACAATCACAAATGTGGTACAATCACAAGTGATGAAGAATGAACCGACGCAAGACAGAGCACACTAGGATATCTAAATAGGGGAACAATTAAGACACGACAGGTGGCACAGATAGCAATCACGACACGACTAGGTTAACAAGGGGGGCGGGGCAAGGGAACGAGACAACACAAGCACATGGCCCAAAGACAAGGCCATGTGCTTGTACACAAAACATGGGTCTGTCATGATCCTGCCTCAAGACTAGGGAAAAATCAAGGACACAAGGGCAGAATCATGACAGTTACTGGCTGTTAAGTTGGCGCTGCAGGAGTGGTGCCTCTGGTTAGAGGGCGCGGAGGTCCCTTTTTATAGTTTGGACCGATCATAAAACTGAGAATACATCCGCACAACTAAATGACTTAATTCTTGACAGGCTCGCTGGGCACTGTTCTTCGGTTGGTTAAATTTTAACATCTCCTACGTCCGGGATCCAAGAATTGTGAGCCTGACGCACTTTCGCGGATCTTTGATGCTGAACCAAAATCTATCCTCTCGGTGACCATTCTGCCTCCCGATCGGGTGGTAGCAATGTTCACCCGGGGGTTGGAATTTTTTTGTTTGTGCCAGGATTGGTCTGAACTAGCTTTCTACAGTGGGGTCACTCGTCTGTACTAGCTTGCCACCAAGGAGTGACTCATACCTGTAGTTTAATTAATCAGCGCTTCTGGTGACCTTCCATGGCACTGGATGCTCATCAGTTCGTGTCGTAATGTCCTGTTTGTGCTGCTGGTAAGGGCTCCAATCGACCCCCAGCAGAGTTACTCCAAACGGTGCCTATCCCTTCGAGGCCCTGGTCACACATAGCTATGGACTTTGTCACAGGCCTACCTCCGTCTAGTGGCAACACCATAGTCCTTACTGTGGCTGACAGGTTCTTGAAGGTGGCATATTTTATTCCCCTCCCCAAATTCTCCTCCGCATGGGAGACAGCGACTATAATCCTGGATCACGTTTTCCATATTCATGGCTTCCCAGTGAACGTGGTCTCTGACAGGGGTCCCCAATTTGTGTCTAAGTTTTGGGCAGAGTTCTGTCGACAGCTGGGGGTGACTGAGAGTCTTTCCTCCGGGTATTACCCACAGACAAACTGTCAGGCTGAGCATGCTAAATAGGATCTGGAGAGAGTCTTGCATTGTGTGGCATCCACAGAACCGTCATCTTGGAGTTCCAGATGAACTATGGTTGAGTACACACATAACTCCTTCCTGGTCTCGTCTACAGGTTTACCAGTGCTGTTTAGGTTACCAGCCACCCCTATTCCCCTCCCAAGAATCCAACACCGTTGTTCCATCCCATCACTTGTTTATTCAGAGATGCCTCCATATGTGGAGGGTCGCCAGAGAAGCCCTCACTCAGACTGGTGACAGGATGAAGGCATCGGCAGATCATCACCGTTCTTAGACGGGACCCAAATTTATTGGACCATTTTCCATCTCTAAGGTGCTCAGTTCGGTGTCGGTTCGACTCAATTTAAACCCCTAGTTGAAGAATATCCACCTGGTGTTTCATGTCTTTAAGATAAAACCCATCATTTGCTCCCCCCTTCAGCCCCAAACCTCTGCCTCCTAGACTAATCGAGGGGTCTCTGGCTTATGAGGTATGGCGACTAATTGATGTGAGACAGAGGGGTAGAGGTTATTAATACCTGGTAGACTGGGAGGGCTATGGTCCGGAGGAGAGATGCTGTGTTCCGGTTCATGGCTCATGCCAGGAGGTGTCTCTTAGGGGGAGAGAGGGGTACTGTCATGGTTCAGGGTGCTTCATCGGCTTTTCTGTCGTGTGTGTCCTGTCATTTTCTGCAGCTCGTGACCTGGGCAATCGGCACTGAAACATCACCACTGGTGTGCAGATCATGAGCTGATAGCCCTCACCTGTTGCTTGTTCCCGTTCTCCCTTTTATTCTCTGCTGTATCTGCTGTCAGTAGATTTCTTGTTGTCATTGTGATTGTGCTTTGTGTCTGTTTCCTTACCTTCTTCCGTTGCTGTGCTCAGGATGCCTAGATGAGGAGTATTGGCCATGTGCCCCAGATCCTGTGTCGTTTCCACGTCCCGTTGGACATTGCATCAGAGGTGATCTCCATTGCCTGTGTCCGCAGGTGTCTGTACGGATGGCTCTGGAGTTGACACCAGGTTTCTGTTGGTTTGTGTGTCTCTACATGTTGGATTATTATTGGATTTTCTTTCGTGCCAAATAAACTGTTGCACGAATCCCCTGCATTTGACTTCTCTCTCTTCACGTTCCTGACACAATGTTAAACTTTACCTCAAATTACTTTGATCAAGTTGATGCAATTAACATATAATCACAGTAACCATTATCAGATAAATTCATGTGGTATATGCTGATTTTAAGTGCAATAAACAGGCATGTAAACATTAACACTTTACCATTAAGGGTCAGCGCTGAGTTGATTGTGATATTAGGTGAATCAGTAAGTACTTTTTTTTTTTTCATATCTCCCAGTTTATCTATTTGTTTTACATAATTATTTTGTCTTATCTGTTTAGATTGTGAAATAACAAATATAACTGTTTACATGAATAACTTGCTGCGTTCACTGATTTATTGATTTATTGATTTATTCACTGAAGTTGCTGAAACACTTTACTGATATAACTGGGATGTTGCACGTCTGTAACTGGACACATTTTTTGTCAAGAGGTGCTACAGTAAAGTTTCAATGAAAATGTCAGATTACTTTGGGGGGGTGGGGGGCTATAAATTGTATATCTTATAGTCTTTTTGTAGTATTAATACATTTGCTTTTTATGTCATCATCTTTGATAAAATGTGCAAAACTGAATCATAAAGATATTATAAATGTGTTTTTTACCTGAAAATGTGAAAATAAATCATCTGTGGAATTTCATGAAGTGAAGATTACTTGATCTCACTGTTATTTAATTTAATTTGTTGCCATTGAAACAGCAAGGCTCCATATCATCTGTTGTTACATCTTCATGTCTTTGTATTCTATAATATGAAGTATCCTTTGTTTTTGAAGAGGTACAGGAATTTTTATTGTAGTTTGTTTGTTTATCAGGTAAGATGATTTGCCTTCAGAACTTGACTTGCAGTGTCTTTTCTTTGATGCTCACTGTAAATATGTAAGGGTTATTCATACTGTTTTGTGGACAGTAACAATGCTGTCTAGTACAATCCAAATAAATAAATAAACACAGGACACAGAACAACGCATTACACATATACCATAAACGAAACTGGACAAAGAACTAGCTTAACTATACTGATTAACTCATGAGAAACTAAGGAAACTAACTAGATGAGGAAAATGGGATCAAAGTCAAGCAGGAATCTTTTTTTTTTATTAAAAAAGATTACATTTTCTCCTTCTGAGAATTTTTTTTTTTTTTATCTCTTCAGAGGGACAAAATGTTCACTGTAACATTTTTACATTGCTCTGTGTAACATGGCAGAGGTTTAAAGCTAATAGGGTGGACCTGGTATATATATATAGGCTAACATTACTAGAAAAGTCTTCTAAAATGAGGCAAAGAGAGAAAAGATTATGACTGTTTCTTTGTTTGTAGAGGTGCTTTCCCTCTAAAGAAATGATGTCACTTCTTTCAAGTCATGTGATTAAGGGCATATGCTTAAGATAGAGAGACATAAATGCATACATTCATACATGCATCCATATGTGTATTTAGACTTTAGACTAGTGCTGTGCTCGCTGTCTTCACAGTGTTAAGGTAAGGTCATGTGAATTTATGAATGAACCATTTGTTTTAAATTCTTCTTTGTCTAATGACGTTTTATTACACACACACACACACACACACACACACACACACACACACACACACACACACACACACACACACACACACACACACACACACACACACACACACACATAGTATTTTATATTATAACTTTATTTTATGTTCAAAAATGCTATATTATATTTAAATATACAAAGAGTTCAGATGCAAAATCCTCTTAGTGCCATCTGAAATGTTCTTCTAAAAATTAAAACATTTAGCAGGCTCCTATGTTTAGGTTCAGTAATTGTTATAGTTGCATATTTTCATATGCATAAATCCCTTTCTGTCTCATTAAGGTGAAACAATTGAATTAAATATAGAAGCCTGATAAAAATTATCATTTTAGATGAAAATTTCCGATGACACTTAGTGGCTTTTGCATCTGAGCTCTTCATATTTGTTTGTGAGCGTATGCTTATAGACATGCTGGGGCTGCTGGAGAAATTACATACAATTACACAAACAAATAAAACATTATCATAATAAGCCACAACTGCATAACAGAGTACTGTGCGGTTAAATCCCAAAATTATTCATACTCATATAAAGTTATGCAATGTGGGAGTAAGCATGATGTTTTGACGTCACAATCGTGTTGCATTGTGGTATACAGAGCTCTCTGAAGTGTGCACACAGTGTTATCGAAGGGACGAAAGTCTGTCTATATAAACATCCCTCATCCACTTGAGGAAACAGAGCCTGGGATTCCCCAAGAAGGAAGTGCTCAGGAAAGTTTGCAAGTGTATGTCTAGAAGAGGAAGGCACCCGTGAAGATTCAAGGTGGGCTCTTTAACAGTAAACAACCAACCACCAAAAGTACCTTTAGTAACCACATAGCAAAAACCACCTTATAACCACATATATGTTAAATTAATGTTATACTTAAACAATGGATTTATGATTACCATCACAAAAATGAAGTACAAAAATGATCATTGTTATTGTTCACTTTATTTGCTGTAATTAATCTGTGGACTATGTCTATGTGTGCATTTTCATATCTCTTTGGGTGTTTCACAAATCCTTTGGGAAACTTGTGTATGAATGAATTAGTGGAAAATAACATTGGTTATAAGGAAATTCTGCAGTATTTTGAGACAAGTCTTAGTGATATAATCATAGAATTATACATTCAACTGACAATTGATACGTTTACTATAAATGTGTGAATGACAGTTCATCATAAATAACTGTCTGTTTGACAGTTTGTCAAAAAGCAAAAGCATCATTCAAGAATGAAATGCTGATCTGTGTTATTGGGAAACTGTTCTGATTTGTTTTACCTTTGTTAGCAAAATAAGACAAAAACTGTTAATAAGTATTGTATTAATTCATTTTTTTCTTGTACAGCTGCACTGTACTTCAACAGTTGTATTTTAAGGTGTTTTCTGTAAAGTAGAAGTCAAACTGTGAGTATCATGAGCAGGGATGGAAAAAAAAAACACACACACCTTCAACCACACGGTGTTCACAGACACACTCCTGACGCCTCAGACGCACACTGGCATCAAACACCAACGTCTAGCAGTAGACATGCTCATGCAAAAACCCGTCTGTACAGAATGAGTCTACTTTGACTACTTTTTTATGAGTAGTGTGCATCTATGTTTTGCATTTGTAGATACACACACATAGTTTTTACACTTTAAGGGGATAGTTTCTATCATCAGATACTCACCCTGTCGCTCCAAACCCATAAGACTTTTGTTCATCTCCAGAACACACATGAAGGTGTTTAATATTCTCATCGGTTTACATTATCCACTGAAAGTCCACGCAAGCAACCTCTTCAAGCTCCAAATAGTTCATAAACACATTATGCTTTGATTCACATAGAAACTTTGATGCACATGTGTTGAGCAAATCAAATATGCTAAACATAGAAACTTAAACCTCCATATCTGATGTGCAAGAAATAATTAGGATCATTCTTCCATATCAAGTAAATTAATGGATGAAAAAAAAATATAATAGAACATTAAAAATAACTAATTTGTGTTCCAGAGATTAATTAAAGTATTGTGGGTTTGATATCACGTTGTCTTTATTAATTTTGAACAATCTCAAAACTCAATAATAGACTGAATACAGAAGTTTAAGTGAGAGTGATCACACAGCTGGAGCTGGTTCTTAAAATGATCATCTTCTTATGGCGACAGATGCATACGCTACGTGAGTCTCCTCTTCAGTTCTCTAAAAAAAAATACATTAAACAACACATCACACAAGATATAATAATAATGGTAAAAATATTTGCGCTCCTGATTCTGTGAAGGTTATTTGAGGCAGATTGAGATTCTCGGTGGTTTAGCTTCAAGCTTTTTTTTTTTTTTTTTTTTTTTTTTGAATACTTTAGACACTGTTTTTTGACAACGAAAGCAAATTCAGGGCCTAAATTTCAGTTTCATTTGGGTGTGGGGGGCGGGGGTTTGTTTCGGGTGGGAAGCGTGCAATCTGTGATCGCGTGCAGTTTCTGGCGCTTAAGAAAGCGTGGACTGGCTTTCATATGTGCACCGTTTCTTTTTCTTTTTTTTTTAACTTTCAAAATCAATCACGTTCAGTAAGGAGGTAGGGGGGTACGGTAATTCATTCGGGGAGGCAAGGCCCACTAATTTTATAATGCGAATTGAGGTATAGAATTATTAAAAGAGCAGATAAATTACTTAATTATTCATTGTATTGTTCATTATTTTTATTTTTTCACATTTTTATGTTAATATGTAATACAAGTTATTTGATAACGAGGGCATAGTCAGGGCCATCCTCAGCTCATGCGGGGCCAGGTGTGAGGTACCTTAAGCACGGTGTCCCCCAAAGGATGGTCCTGGGCTTAGTTTTGTTTTGCTTGAAATGTGTGTATTTTTGTAAGATTGTCTACTTTTTGTAAGACACCTATTAATTACTGGTTAATACCATGACTGCAATAAAGTAATAGCCTAGCATGCAATAACTTGTTTACCGGATATATATTGTAATGCATTTTATATAATTTAGGCACTCATAGGCTACAGTTTGACTGAATGTTGTAATTCAACATGCCATGGGAATTCAATCTAACTAATCTAATGTTTTCTCATCTTGAAATTTCTCATGCTTTACTCCTCAACAGTTCACCATGCTCTTAATGATCAATGCCATCTCTTGAAGGCCAGGATTTTCCAACACTCATCATTAGAACCCATTTACACATTGCTTTCGATTCTCACTCGTACTTGCTCATATGAAAATGTACTATAGTACATATAGCATTTGTTATAATAACAGAAACAATAGATAAAACATGCCACAGTTCATATACTAATCTAACAGATTGTGCTATTGGTGGATCTCATGTGATTTATATGTTACAGTCCAGCCCTTGCGCCAGTAAACACACCATCATTTCTTGATAAGTAATAAGTATTCTTATGGTACTATTGTGAGTGTACAAAACTGCACAGGTCTAACGGTTTGCAAACATATAAACGTGATACAAGCTGCATAGAACAATTCACAGTTTTTTCAAATGCATAACTACCTACAGAAGTGTGACCGTCTTTGAACAGACCTGTGAAGCATTTCATTGGCTGTGAAGCAGCATGTGGAATTTCACACTAGAATTTCCAGCCTGTTAGTGCAAGCTATGTGGTCTGTTATGTTGCATTTCGCTGCAAAATGCATATCTTGCTGGAAAATGCAAATCTTATAGCAACATATGACAATACAAACAAATTCTGTTCCATCGACACTGACATACGGTAAACGGAGAAAGAAATTGACAGTAATAATCAGATTTAATAGCCTATAGATCGATAGAATTGACATGGAGACTCAACACAGATTGAATGAACTTACCGATTGTGCTTTTCTTTTGTAGAAAGTTGGCTCAGCATAAGTGATCATTTCTTCACAAGTCTCAACTGTTCGAACAACAATTCATGCATTAAACAGTTGATCTTAACTAGATCTGTTTTTTACAAAATATCTGTCATTATCAAGGCTCAAATGGAAGTATTAATGCATTTTTTTTTTTTTTTTTGAATGGGAGTATTGAATTTATACAATTTTAAATTATTTTAAGTTCTTAGCAGAGTGCAGTAATTATATATATATATAAATGCACAAAATCAAGCTCAACAAGTAAAACAAGTTAATTAATATAGATTATCATCATCAACAGGTTGCATATTTAAATATCTGATTTTAAATAAATCATTTTTATAATTGAAATAACGTAGGAATGTATTTCTGTGTGAGCCTTTGCAGTGTTTTTAAGACCGTTCATGTAACTGAGATGAGTAAAGAATGCGGTCTAGTGCAAAACCCAGTAAGCACACATTATTTCAGTCTCTTCTAATAAAAAGGAACTAGATGGCATTAACTATACTATATTATTATTATTTGAGTATAATAATGTTACATTTTGGCTAATTAATTAAACTATTTAGAGTGCATTTTTTCATATGTCTTGTTTAAAAGCAGGAGGTAACACTTGCCTTCTCTGTCAGTTTCTCTAGGTTTCCTGCAGATGCAGAAGATCACGACTGAAGCTACAATCAACAGAGATCCAGCAGCTGAGATCAGCACTATGTACAATAAAGATAGACCTTGATCTGTAATTATCAAAATGAGCCATTAGTGTCAATAGTGTGTCTGATCTACAACATACACTAAACTTTATAAACCAGCTCAGTTAATGAAGTGAAGTGAATTGAAAGTGACATAGAGCCAAGTATGGTGACCAATACTCAGAATTCGTGCTCTGCCCAGGGGAGCAGTTGGGGGTTCAGTGCTTTGCTCACGAGCACCTCAGTTGGGGTCAGACTCGAACCCACAACCTTAGGGTTAGGACTCAAATGCTATAACCACAAGGCCACGACATCCCCATATTATATTAGTCAACATTAATATAAACGCCATCATACCTTCACATGTGTGACAGAGTGTAGTGATGTCCAGATGTTGAGTCTGGTTGCTGATGGGATTGTTGAGCACACAGCTGTAGCTGTTTTTATCCTGATATTCCACCTCCAGAGGTAGAGAGAGACTGATGCTGAGATCAGACACACTGATGCTGGACAATAAACTGTTTCCTTTGTACCAGGAGAGAGTCACATGACCCACATTCACCACTGAACACAGCAATGAACAATTCTGCTCTGAGGATGAGGATGATGAAGAGCATTGTGAAGAGTTACTGCTGATGACAGGAACAGGCAGACGAGCTGGAAACATGAGAATAAAGAGAAACCTGAATAAATCTTTTCAGCAATCTTATTTTCACTTTAATGATTTGAGTGAATGTTAAAACTGATAATTGAAGGGCAGCACAAATGATCTCTTCTCACCATAGACGGAAACACTGAATGTTTTTGATGATGCTTTTTTTCCACTTATCTCTAGTTCATAATCTCCAGAGTGTTCAGTTGAGATGTTTGTGATGATCAGAGATCCAGTTTGATTGTTCAGCTTTAGTCTGTCTCTGAATCTCCCGTCAAGAACATCAGATGTTGCAAGGAATTGCTTCTGTTTGTTAATTTTAGCAATGAGAGTTTCATTTCTAATTCTCCACAGTAAGTGGTCGTTTTCACAGATTTCAGTAAAGTCATTGTGTAGTAGGACAGAATCTCCCTCCGTCACTGTCACTGACTGTATTCCATTAGTTTCAGCACCAAACACACCTGAAGAACATGAACACGGACAAATGAAAGCTCGTTTTGCTTTATAAACCTTGAAATCAGCTGTTTGTATTGTTTAAATATATGCTCAATACAGCAACAGCAATACATGATAATAATTAATACAACTTAATTCATTCTAATAGACAGATCTCCTTTAATTCGCATGGGGTTTCTACAATTGTTATCCAGTGAATTTTCATGATATCTGCACGTTTACTGCTGAAGTGTTTTAAAAAATATTTCTTAAATATTACTGGAGAGGATTTGCGTTTATTATTTTTGAAAAACATGTAATTACAAAAGATGCATGAGATTTGAAAATGAGAAATTTATATTAACAATAGAAGGCTTTTCGAATTTCAGTTTAAAATTCTGTAAAAAAATAAATAAAATAAAAGTAAAACAGCACTTCTGTAAATAAAACAAAAATAAAAAATTAGGAATTAAATAGAATTAAATAGAAATTAGGCCATATTGTAAAACTGTATTCATAAAATAATAATAATAATAATAATAATAATAATAATAATAATAATAATAATAATAATAATAATAACTTACCGATCAGGTGCCACCAGCAAAAATGAAGCAAAAATATATGAAACATTTGGTTAAACTGTTCACAGAAAAGTATGATCTAATAAGACCATCTACTGAAAAACTCTCAACCTGTTCATTTGGTTTGTAAACCCTCCCACAACAGCATCGGCCCACCTATTTTACAGACACATGCTCTGAACTTTAAAATAATAATAATAATGATAATGAAATAAAAGAAAGAAATGTCATAATTTTTTCTTTTTTGGTTTATGTAAGTAGATTTCACCACAAAACAGAGCTTGGGTTTTAAAATGGTTGTGTATCCAGTAAATATTTTTAGTTTTCAGGTGTGAAAAAACAGCGCACACAGTTAAGACCATCTGCCATCTCACAATATCTGTTTTACTGACGTTCATCTTCTCAGTCAAACTGAAACCTGCTGTGGTTGATTTACATTTTTTTTTCACAAATGTTTTGGGTTGCCAAACATCTTGTAGGTGAGAGTGGAGATTCAGCGTACAAGTGTTTATAGGTGAAGAGTGACTTTGTGGTCTTCAGAAAAAGAAAAAAAAAAGAAAACATGATGAGACACTTTATATTACACAAAGGGGGAAAAACAGTGATTATTTTGCTCATATTTAATAAATCAAGTGTTAGGTCATGGAGGCTACATCAGTCAAGCTTGTGTAAGAGAGGTGAATATAAAGTAAATACAGTATATACGTAAATATAGAGCTATTTCGAAGACTAAGGGCCCTATCTTGCACCCAGCGCAATTGACTTTGTACACCGACGCATGTGTCATTCCTATTTTGCACCCGCGCAAAGCGCGCTTTTCCCTCCACAGAAGCACGTCGCTAAACTAGTGAATGAACTTGCGCTCCCTGGGCGGTTCAGCACAAAAAAGGAGGCGTGTTGCGGCGCAAACAATCCCTGGTGCTATTTTTCTGTTCCATTAAACAATTGCGCCACTGACCAGAAAAAACCTAGTCTAAAGTCAGTGGCGCGTTGTTCATTATGCTATTTTAAGGGCGCATGCTTGACCATAATGTATAGCGTGCACAACGCTCATACACTTTGCTCATGTAATCTACACAGATGCAACAGTTATTTTTTGCAAATCATAAATTGTTACACTAAAAAAATATTAAGGGGGGGGGGTGAAATGCTATTTCATGCATACTGAGTTTTTTACACTGTTAAAGAGTTGGATTCCCATGCTAAACATGGACAAAGTTTCAAAAATTAACTTGTACGTTTGAAGGAGTATTTCTGTTCCAAAAATACTTCTTCCAGTTTGTCACAAGTTTCGGAAAGTTTTTTTCGAGTATGGCTCTGTGTGACGTTAGATGGAGCGGAATTTCCTTATATGGGTCCTAAGGCACTTCTCCCGGAAGAGCAGAGCAGAGAGAGGCTGTGCACAGACAACCACTGATCAGAGCAAGAGCGTTGCGAAATGTCACAAAAGGAGTGTTTTTGGTTGCCAGGGCAAGACAACCCTGCACAGATTACCAAAGAAAAAACAGCATTAAGGGACAAGTGGATGGAGTTTATTTTTACAGAGCATCAACGGAGTTGTGCAAGTGTTTGTGTTTGTTCCCTGCATTTCGAAGATGCTTGTTTTACAAACAAGGCCCAGTTTGACGACGGATTTGCGTATCGTTTATTTCTTAAGGATGATGCAATCTCAAAGAAAAAGGGTCACGATCGTGTGTTGGAACCGCAGGCGGTGAGTAAAACTGCTTCAAATATCTCTGCCTCCTTGTTAGTGCGTCCCCTCCCATGCCAGAGACCCGGGTTCGAGCCCCACTCGGAGCGAGTCATTGCTGCTGCTGCTCTCGTTCAGTTTCAGCCTCGGGATCTGATTCTGGATCATAAATAAAAGGCTGAATCTGCCTGTTAGCCATGGTTTATTTTGGATGATGGTTTTTTTCCTCAAGGTAATGTCAGAGCCGTTAAATATGTTTTTCAACGGCTCTGGGTAATGTCACAGCTTCCAAACGCTCTCAACGCAAAAGCCTACTGGCGCTTGTGATTCTTTAGCTCCGCCCACACGTCACGCCTCCAGTCGGTCGTGTTTTTCCGGGGAAAATCAGTACAGACTATCTTTCTCTTATGAATATAAAACTAAAGACTTTTTGTAGTTATGAAGGATACAGTACTACTCTATAGGTACTCAAGATTAACAGGATATTGAGTGAAAACGAGCATTTCACCCCCCCTTTAACACATGAGATGACGGAAATCATTGTGGTGTGCCACGAAGATGTGAAAAAAAAGGCATAAATCTAGCTTACAAATTTTCAGGCTAATTGTAGTAATTAAGGATCAGACCTGTTTGCCCAATAGTGGCAAGACATATATGTATATGAGGACATCTGACAAATTGGTTTGTCCGTCAAGAACCAGGAAAAAAAATAGATGAAACAATTGTGGCTATTTCCTCCCACGCCTGTTTAACCGACGCTATTTTGGGTGGGTTTCTCCCATCCCCATACAACACAACTTCTCTGTCTTTCACTGCTCTTACAAGAACATCAGTCTCCTCGGCTGTGAACCGCTCCTGGCATGCGCCTGGTAAATACGCCATAATAATAGCAATCCATAATGGAACTTGCGCACCTGCTTTTAAAGGGAATGTTGGATGATGCTCTGATTGGTTTATTTCACGTTACGCCCAAACCACACCTATGAATAATGAAGCTACTTCAGAACAACCCATTTTAGATTTGCGCCGGGCGCAAGAGCCATTTATCCCGCCGGGAAAATAGCAACAGCGCCGAGACCCGCCCACAAACTTACTTGCGCTTCAGATCGTTAAAATAGGGCCCTAAAAGTGCAAGGATCCCATTCCCCGGTCTTTTTAAGTCTCCGTACACACGAAAAAAATTTGTATTTTATTGTGTTTTTTTCACTACAGGAATTAGAGTGTGGGCATCAGGTGGGTAAGTATGTAACACCGTGGCTTCCTGAAGTGAATAATATAGGTGATTGGTGCAGGTTTCACTGCTAACCAGATTTATTTTCTCTTTTAGGAAACTGGAATTAGAATTTTGCTTCAAGTGGATTGAAATGATATAAGGAACTACAACTACAATAATTGAAAAAAAAAGTTTCAGCATTCTATGTATACTAATAATGAATATTCCAAAGTGTTCTCAAAACTGCTCTTTCAATATGAATTTAGAACAAGTTACCTTCTGAGTTGTAGGAAGGTAACAAAGACGCTAATAGCTCAATGAATGCAAATGGGCAATACTTTATAACAATAATGCAACTCAACAGATTCGGATGAATCAGTGCCTTCTTTTGTTAACCATTCTTCAAATAAAGTTCAGTGCACATTTACAATACAAACTGAATAATCAGTGTGATGTGTGTAATGAGTGTAGCTGTCAGTTTAATAAGTGTACCAGAAAGAGACTTAAGAAGATGACGAGAAGACTTGCCATGAAAAGTGAAGAGATGACTTTAGATGAGTAATAGAGAACTGAGATGCTCCAGCGCGCACGCACACACACACACACACACACACACAACCTAGACAAAAAAGGTGAAACGCCAATGCAGACCCTGACAGGTCCATCGAGTTCTGGACTCTAGAGGTGGAGTGTAAGTGGAATGAGGAGGTGCAGTGGGACATGTTCCTGCATGGATTGGCTGGTCGCATCCAAAAGGAAATATTCACGCTGGAGTTACCTCAGGGTTTGGATGGACTGATTGATCTAGCACTTCGCAGGGACTCACACCTTCAACAGGGCGATCAGTGTAGTCAATAACGATGAAGCCTGGAGTTTAACGAATACTTCCCTATGGACTCCTCGGGATGCAATCAGAGGGTGAACCTATGCAGGTGGGGAGAGCTCGGCTTTCCGGGGAGGAGAGAGAATGGCGAAGAAGAAGAGAAATATCCATATACTCTGGGGCTGCAGGACCTTTTCTGGCCTAGTGTCCTGTAAAAGGGGAAGCCCGACAACAGCTTCAGATCTGTTGTCAGGCTTCCCCTTTTAAAGGACACTCAGACAGAAAATGTGGAGTCTCGCTGAACAAAGCCTCATCAAATACTCTCCTGCCGGTAAGACTGAAATGGGTGGCCCGGGACTATGAATGCAAGGCATTAGTGGACTCAGGAGCTGAAGATAATTTTCTGGAAATCTGATCGTAGGATTTCAGTCAGGGCGCTCATGGATAGTCTCTATCTTCTGTGACTCACTCCACTAAGCCTTTGATACTTATCACGTCAGAGAATCATACGCAAAGGATTACCATTTTCATCACTGACTCTCCTCTTGCACCCATTGTGTTGGGTCATCCCTAGCTCTTCCAACACAACCCTAGTATTAATTGGGGCCAGAATTCCATGCCAGTCTGGAGCAAGTCATATTATGTGTCCTGCCTTATGTCTGCTTGTTCCTCTTTGTCTTGTTCTCTGTCGCAGGATGAGGTGGTAAACCTGCCCACAGAGTATTGTGACCTGAAGGAAGTGTTAAGTCCAGGGCTGCTTCTCTCCCTGCACACCACCCCTATGACTGTGCTATATATCTAGTTTCAGGTATGTCTCTGCATAATTGCAGGTTATATTCACATTCAGTTCTTGAAAGGGAGGTCATGGAGAAATACATTTCTGATTCTCTGGCAGCCGGGCTCATTTGTCCTTCTTTTTATCAAGCTGGGGCAATTACATTTTTTTTTTTGTCACGAAGAAGGATGGCTCTTTGAGACCTTGCACTGACTAATGAGGCTTGAATGACATCACGGTAAAGAATACTTATCCTTTGCCGTTGATTTCTTCAGCTTTCGAGCAGTTGCAGGGAGCATCTATCTTTACTAAATTACATTTGCGTAATGCGTATCATTTGGTTCACATAAAAAAGTGAAAATGAAAGTGACGTGACATTCAGCCAAGTATGGTGACCCATACTCAGAAATTGTGCTCTGCATTTAACCTATCCGAAGTGCACACACACAGAGCAGTGAACACACACACACACTGTGAACACACCCGGAGCAGTGGGCAGCCATTTATGCTGCGGCACCCGGGGAGCAGTTGGGGGTTCGATGCCTTGCTCAAGGGCACCTAAGTCATGGTATTGAAGAACTGTACATGCACTCCCCCCACCTACAATTCCTGCCGGCCCGAGACTCAAACTCACAACCCTTCGATTGTGAGTCCGACTCTCTAAGCATTTTGAGTATCTTGTTATGCCGTTTGGGTTATCCAACTCTCCCGCGGTTTTCCAAGCACTCGTTGATGACGTGCTGAGAGACATGGTCGATCAGTTCATGTATGTCTACCTGGATGACATGTTGATTTTTGCTTCTACTCTCCAGGTACATGTTCAGCATGTCAGACGAGTGCCAGGGGCTGTTAGAGAATGGGAGAAATTAGTTCCATTTTTGGGTTACATCTTCTAATCCAAGGGAACGCACATGGATCCCAACAAGATTAAGGCTGTGGTGGATTGGCCATCCCCTGATTCCCGCAATAGCCTGCAAAGGTTTCTGGAGTTCGCCAATTTCTACAGGTGTTTCATTCGAAATTTCAGCAAACTAGCTGCTCCTCTGACTGCCTTGACCTCCTCCAAGGTAGTGTTAGGTGGTCCAGTGTAGCCAAGGTTGCTGCTTAGGATGACATGGTTCATCCCTGCTCATTTTTTTTCATTGATTATCCCCTGCCGCGTGCAATTACAGAGAGTTGCTGGCCATTAAGTTAGCATCGGAAGAGTGGCATCATTGGTTAGAGGTTTCAGGGGTTCCCTTCATTGTCTGGACCGATCAAAACTTTGTGTGCAACTTTTCAAGTTTCAGTGTATATGGAGATTGTTTGGCATCAGCATTGATAACTCTGACACGAGTGATAGGTTTTGGGTCATTTAGTGTTGGTTCTCTTCTTCTTTAAGAGTTCTCACTTATAAAACTTTCCATAGATTTCATCCTAAAAGTTTGCAAATGCACAAAAGCTAGATATTGGGTACACACAAAAGTTTCCAGAGTTATAAAACCATGTGTACGCCAAAACCTGCGCAAAAATCCCAGTCAGGGGAAAATTATGCGTATGTTCTTTTTCACCCCCTCTCCTCCCCAAAATGACCATATATTTTGTGAAATGAGTGTACCACTCTAACAAAAGACTTAAGAAGATAATGAGAAGACTTGTGATGACAAGTGAAAGGATGACTCGCGATGAGAAGTCAAAAGATGACTTTAGATGAGCAATAGAGAAATGGAAGCTTTAGCACAAGTTCTACTAGGAAGACTTAGGCCCAATCCCAATTCTATTTTAGAATCCTCAAAAAATGCTTAGAATGCAGAATGAACAACAGTGTTCTGAATGAAACTCACAGCTCC
The DNA here is from genome assembly GCF_003368295.1 of Carassius auratus. NCBI lineage: Eukaryota > Metazoa > Chordata > Actinopteri > Cypriniformes > Cyprinidae > Carassius > Carassius auratus. Next base: position 13,231 of record NW_020527591.1, on the reverse strand, counting down.
ACCAATTCTCTTTCGTGTCCTCAGCCAGTCTCTTTACACTGTTTACCATTTCTTATGCAATCACCTGGACTTTTGCTTAAATTGTGTCCTGTGGTTTCACATTGCAGTGTTGCTATACACTTAAACTCACGAGACTTGAACTTTCCAACCATCTCTGTCTTCCAATACAGCTCAGATGTAATAAAGACCGCTCTCAATGGGCAAACCCATCAAAATAAATGTCCCTTGGAGAAAAATACCTTAATTTTACTTGCATCAGCTGATGGTCAAATGATCTATTTCTACCTATAGGTGTACAATCACAGCACTGCTAGTGATGTTTTCATTAGGTGTGTTCAACTCCATGCGGAGCTGCACACACCATTCGGTGGCTGACTTACAGCAGTGCATGCCGGCTAGAAATTTGTCTGACTTGAGACATCACTGGAGGAATGTCACTGTAACATACTGTATGGCATCAAAAATACTGTCGTGGAATTGGCACAATTGGCCAAACAAGCATTGTGTTTATTCTGACACCTTTAATTCAACTAATGCTCAAAAATCTGTGCTTCTATAACAGTAAAAGCTATTTTACTGTGGTTGCAATGCTACATTGAGTCACATTTATCAAAACCACTGATAAAAATATACTTTATTGGTATTTAAATAGTATAGGCTTATTTTGAACTTGATTCTTGAACAGATGGCGCTGTATTAAGCAGTACATGAATGCTGCTTCAAAAAACATTTCTAAAACATCTGCGTATTTGGCAATTACAGCATTTAATTAATTTCATCTATGCAGAAAGTGTCCAACATCACGTATCTTCTTTCAATTCTGCCACTGACGACGTAAAGCAACTCTTGCTGATTGTTCAGCGCAGTGCCTCATGAAGTTGAACACACCTATTTTGTTGCTCGTCCTGGAGGTCCTCCTCCAGGTCCTCCTCCATCACGAGCTCCTCCTTTCATCCTCAGTCAGGACTCGTCACAATCAAGCTGTCATTATCAGTCATTACATTTGAGACTCTCCATGATATCTTGTAATATGTTGTTATGATGATTTTATCCAACCAAATCTTCATAGGTTGGCAGGGAGTTCTTATATGTAATGATCAATGTTGAAACCTATGTATTTAAATGAGCTTTATGATAAGCAATTGTAAAATACATCTTTGAGACATGTAGATTTGTCTGATGAAAGATTGAGCAAATCAATGATTCCTCTGTATCTCTCACTAGCACAATCATCAGAACTGCTGTAAGAACTTAAGTTTTAATGTCACTGGTGATAAGAACTGAATTGTTAAATGCATTTTCCATTTAGGTATATGTTAAAATAGAGTTTAGGTTTAGCTTTGCATTATAATCACAATGTGTTTATTTTTATAGCAGTGACTCAGCGTGACTTTTAGTTTGAGTTTCTGTTTCAGGGACTTTTAGTTTGTATCCCCCCCCCCATTCATTCATTTAATTATTTTTTCTTTTGTTCTTCTTAGCAGTTTCTTGTCATTACTCACTGTCACACGCAGGAAGTGTGTCTTGTTTAGTACATTATTTTCTTGTGTACAAATGCCATCAGTTCCTTTCGGTTCAGGATCTGGTGCATTGTTGCTGCAATTAGATACACTTGTCCTTTCCTCCCTCACCATGATCTTCAGAGCTGTTTATTTTATGCAACAATCATAGCCTAAGCAAATGTCGAAGATAATTGAAAGCTGCTTAAAAAGTGAATTACAAATATTTATTGTACTTCCTTCAATAATATATTGAATAATGCATCTTTTGCAACCTAATGTTATATTTAAATATGATGGTTTAGCAGCAAATGCTGTTCTTGAGGGATGAATTTTCCATATGTGTGGCTCAATAATTAATTGTTAATCCAGCAGAGGTAACATTACCTTATTCATAATTCATGTTCATTTCCCTTAACCTCTGTGAACGTTTTCTTATAGGTGTCACGGGTTTCGCTGCCGGAAGAAACACGGAGCCGAGGATAAACGAAATAAGGCTTTTAATATATTCAACTCATGGAGCACAGCGATAGACACACGTAAGTTAGTGGCAAGTGAGGGGACCCGACAAAACAGAACTGAAAAGACCAGGTTTAAGTACAAAGGATAATGGGGAAACACAGGTGGATGGAATAACTAAATTAACAGGGACATGGAACACATGAGGAAGATAATAGACACACCTGGGAACTAATCAAACTAAACACGGAAGACAGAAACTGGGTCACAGGGGCAAAACACTAAATGAGTCCAGGTGTGTGACAGTACTCCCCCCTCCCGGTAGGTGCGTCCTCGCACCGTAGAAACAACCGAGGGAGGCGTGTGTGGGAACTTGGGAGGAGGTTCCGGTGGAGGACGGACTCCCAGGAGGGGGCCAGCAGACAGGGACCACGGAGGAAGGAGCCAGGGAGGAGACGACGGAGGGAGGAGCCAGGGAGGAGACGGGAGCAGGAGGAGCCAGATGGTCCACCAGAGACCAGCCAGGACGGAGATCCAAGGTGGAGTCTACGGCGGAAGGAGCCATGGTGAAGGAGGGGTCGACGACTGCCCTGTTGGGTGAGGAGCCCAAGATGGAGCAGCACAGCCGCAGAGCCAGGGGGACGTCGAGGTTCCGGAGGGCCTAGGTGGAGCAGAAGGCTCAGGCGACCAAGGCGGAGGCAGGGTCCTGGCAGACCGCTGTGGAGCCGGAGCGACCGAGGATGGAGGTGGAACTGGAGGGAAGGAGGAGCCTGACAAAGCCGGAGGGATGGAGTGACGAGGTGGAACCAGAGGAGAGGAGTCCCGAGGCGGCGGATGGTCGACGACTCACCAAGGTGGAGCCGGAGGGACGAGGGAGCCCGGTGGAGCAGGTGGGATGACAGGCCACGGTGGAGACGAGGGAGCTAAGAGCCAAGGCGGAGCCGCTGGGTCGAAGGACCGAGGAGGAGTCCAGGGCTCGGAGGCTGGAGGCGGAGACAGGGCCTTAACGCGCCAAGGCGGAGCTGGAGACTGGCAGTCCAGCGGCGAACCATCGCGCCCCGATGGCGCGGACTGAGGGTGAGCTGCAGGACTGACTGGCACCAGCAGGGATGACGAGGAACTGGCTGGTCTAGGAGGAGGAGAGAGGAGAAGGATGGGAGGAAGGACAGGAGGATCAGGACTGGACGGAACCAGCGGAAGTGGAGCAGAGGGACCACCAGGTCCTGGAGGAGGTGGGAGAGGGAGGCCGGGAGGGAACACAGGAGATACAGAAGATTCAGAGCTGGGCGGAGCCAGCGGACACACAGAAGATTCAGGGCTGGGCGGAACCAGCGGAGAAACAGAAAATTCAGGGCTGGGCGGAACCAGCGGAGAAACAGAAAATTCATGGCTGGATGGAACCAGCGGAAATGGAGCAGAGGAAATGACTGGAGGAGGTAGGAGTGGGAGACTGAGAGGGTATACAGGGGAATCAGGGCTGGACGGAACCAGCGGGGAAACAGGAAAATTAGGGATTACCTCCATAGACCAGTCCATCAGATCCAGAACTTGCTCCATATGACTTTCAGAGACTGCATATAGCTCACCCTCAGTCGCAGGAGTGTGGGCAGGGCTTTCCTCCACGCCCTCGATCTCCACGAGGACTCCCACAATGCACGGTGTTGCCGGCTCACACACCTGGTCAGTCGCGCTCTCGAGATCCTGTTCCCTGTCAGTGGATGGCTCGGGCTCTGCGGCTGCGGTGGGCTCTGGCTCCATGCGGCGTGATGGTGGCTGGCTGGTCTCTGGGTCGGGAGTGGGACTGGCGAGATCCTCTATCGGGCAGACGGTGAAAGGTGAGCCATTTCTCGCCAGAGTCCACTCCACGAATGCGGCGAAATCCTCCCGAGGACCATCTTCGGGCGACAACGCTCTGCACTTGGAGTTCAGGCTGGTGTTGTAGAAGGTGCAGAGCGCGTCGTCCGGGTAGCTGGTGGCATTAGCTAATAGAAGAAACTGTCTGGTATGGTCCTCGAGAGAACGTCATTCCTGCTTCAGCAGGAGGATGAGGAATTCGGGACGATAGAGGGGATCCATAGAAACTAAGAAAAGAAAAGACTGTGAAAAAACGAAAGCAAAACGGAGGGAAAAACACACAGTTTTAAACTTTCTTTTTTAGGTCGGGTCTTCTGTCACGGGTTTCGCTGCCGGAAGAAACACGGAGCCGAGGATAAACGAAATAAGGCTTTTAATATATTCAACTCATGGAGCACAGCGATAGACACACGTAAGTTAGTGGCAAGTGAGGAGACCCGACAAAACAGAACTGAAAAGACCAGGTTTAAGTACAAAGGATAATGGGGAAACACAGGTGGATGGAATAACTAAATTAACAGGGACATGGAACACATGAGGAAGATAATAGACACACCTGGGAACTAATCAAACTAAACACGGAAGACAGAAACTGGGTCACAGGGGCAAAACACTAAATGGGTCCAGGTGTGTGACAATAGGATAGTGTTGCAGAGAATTTTCCTGAACAAAATATTCAAAAAGTTGTCCTGTAATTTCACAGCGGAACAAACAGTATCATTTACAGTGCATTGTAAGAATAATTGTAATTATTTATTTTTTAACTGCTAAAGTTAAAAACCTGTTATAGGCTAGTGACAATGCCCCTGAATTTTCGAGATACCCCTACCGGAGGTAGAACTAAACCCAACAATGTTTTTCCTCATCTCTAAGGTCTCCCATATATGAAATGGATTCTTGGCTAAAAATATTTTACTGCTAAGATTGTTAAATTAACAGATATTGTTATACACCACAAAACCAATAAAGGACTAAAATATAGCCTGTCCGTATGGGAGTTAAGGCATATAAACTAATGCAGATCAATCACACAAGCTCTGAGAGCTTTGAAACTTGACATATTTGTAGTCAGGAAGTTGATTTAACTACTAGAAAAGACTGGATGTAAATATCTTGATGTATGGAATAAATAGAGACATGTAAACACATATCTAAAATAAGCGGACATGCACAAATTCAATATCTATGCAGAATGTTTTAATTTACTTTGTGCTTGCTTTGCCTGGCATTATCATAGAAACACATATGATGGCTTGTTGGAAAGGTGGGGTTGTGCTGAATCCAGCAATACCAAATATGTAAATATATGATAAAAGAGAAGTGTTCTGTCACTCAATGTATGATGTGTCCAAAATGAATGAAAACGGAACACTGACATAATTGAGTCCAAACCCATTCATTATCAGTGGTGAGAAGAATGTTGAGAAATTCAAATATAAGAGACATCAAAAAATATTTAATATGGCACCTTGTACTATATGGAAACAAAGATTGAAATCAAAAGATAACACCTTACCATAGCACAAACAGGAGACCAGGAGTTTTAACTTAATGAACTTTTTAATAAAACTATAACTTAACTTCACACAATACAACTTAAATTACTGTCTTAAATAAAACAAATGGCAATCTAACTAAAGAAACAAACACTCTTCGGGGAAATGAGCCCTGTCTTCTCAGGCTGTTTAGTTTATTTTCTAGCAGCAACCATTTGGAACATCAACTGCTTTTGGTAACCATTGGAGAAGGGTCTGGCTGCAGACTTGCACTTGCACTCTCAGACACTGCTTCTGCTAGCGACGTCACTTGCAGTCTTTATTTTTTATTTTGTTCTATTTATTGATAACTTTTTGTTTGAATTTCCCAACATTTTATAACAGTTGCCATGTGGCAAAGACAAGAAAAAATAAACTAAATTACAATGTCAATTGCAATCGCTACTTGCACTCTCCGCTACCTGTGACTTCACTTGCAATCAACACAAATCGTGCATGTTGCCAATGGAGACGAGACGCTGTGGTTGTGATTAAATGATTAACACTAATTTAATACTATAACGTACAGGGTCCTGCAAGAAAAAGACAAGCACAGACCTTGGCCACAGAACAGCAGAATATGAACGCAATGCACAAAGTCTTTCGTTAAGCGTTTTCCTCCTGTAGAAAAAACTAACACTTAATATGGCATAATGTATTCAGACACATTAAGTTCAATTAAAAGATCAAATTCGATATATAGTTATTATTCAATGTACTGCAAGTCAAGCAGATGGCTATGAACACAATGTGCAAACTTTGTCCTCCCATACAATAACGCTTAATGTGGCCTAATAACAGACTAAGATGATAAAGACAATTTAGTAGGCCTAGCCTAGCCTATATGTCTTGTTGTTGACTCTAAGTATATATAGACCAGCAAATATGAACGGGCATTATGCATTAAGTGATTTTAAAAGGATCAGCTCTGTACAGACAAGCAGACGAATACAGAACACAGTGCATTAAATTGTCCATTAAACGTTTTCCTCCTATAGAAAATCATTATAAATAAAACACATAATGTAGGTTAATGGACAAAGACAGTGATATAAACAAGTTGTAGACAGTTTATTCTATATGGAAAAATGCTTAATGTGAAACTGCGTGTTTCGTTTATTCTGGGCTCACATGCTTGCCTGTACATATTAGTTATGTATTTTAATAAAGTAGAGAAGCATGAGTTTGGCCTTTCTCATCTATGTCCATTATGCCACATTTTGCGCTATGTGAGGAAAATACTATGTACATATTCCTTATATTAATGAACTGTACATTTAATTTGATATTTTAATAGCATCTTAATATATTAAGCCATGTTAAGTGTTTTTTTTCTATGCTTAGCTAGAGACTTTGTGCAAATGTTCATATTCTGGTGTTCTGGCCATGGATTTGCCGATCTTGTCTTTTTCTTGCAGGACCCTGTACGTTATAGTACTAAATTAGTTTTAATAATTTAATCACCACCACAGCGTCTTGTCTCCATTGGCAACATGCACGATTTGTGTTGATTGCAAGTGATGTCACAGGTAGCGGAGAGTTCAAGTAGCAACTGCAAGTGACATTGTAATTTAGTTTCTTTTTTCTTGTCTTCACAACCTGGCTTTATAAAATGTTGGGAAATTCAAACGAAAAGTAATAAAAAAAATTAAAAAAATAAAAAATAAAGACTGCAAGTGATGTCACTAGCGGAAGTGCAAATGTCTGAGTGTGCAAGTCTGAGAGTGCAAGTGAAAGCCTGCAGCCAGACCCTCTTGAAACATTTTGGGGTCAACCCCCCATGATGTTACAACTGCAACACACCACTCATCCACATTGTCACCAGTGACAAAGTGGGTCATATTTGGACAGTCAGGGCAAGAGCAAAACCCTGTGCAGGTCAAGCCCACAGAAAGACACTGGCATTTGGTGGCATCGGTGCAGTTTCCATCTTTACAGTAGAGGTGGGTGAGGTCTCTAACTCCTTTAGGTGCTGGTGCCTTCTGGAACATCACAGATTAAATGCAGCCACCTTCTCTGAGCCTCCATCCTCTACCAACTGGGTTCCAGAGAAGAGGTTTGGCCAGGTGGCTGTGATGCCACACTGCTGTTTGGTACACAGCTCTCAGCACATGTTGCTGGAAGCCATCTTCTGTTGGGGGTAGATTTGCTGCTGACACCTCAGCTCATCCAGGTTGGTGCTAGGATGCCCATCTTGGTGCCTCTTCTTTGTCTTTCAAGATCTTTGATTGAGTGTTGGTGGTCATATCTATCAAAAACTATAACGACACAGCTGTGACCTTCCTTTCCCATTAAAATTGCGATCTTTTTCCAGACACACTCACCCAGGTCATTGAACGTTTGAAAGGCTGAATCATTGAGCATTTGAAGAAGATCCATGCCATCAATGATATATGCTGATGGTTCTTTTACACTTGGCAGCTGCTGTTGTCTTCTTTATGCTTCCATCATCAAAAAACAAAGAGGGTGGGACAAAATCATGTTTAATCTGAGATACGAGATTTTTATGACTTGGGAGCGGGGAGATACGAGGTTATGCACTCATTGATAAGAATGATACAGACACAGACGTCGCTGCTGCCAGCAGTGTTCATCAAAGTCTGCGGCCGTGTCGAGCCTTTTGACAAGAGATAAGGCTTTAAGGGGTAACTAAACCCCTGGTCAGAGCCTGACTCCACCCACTGGCAATATTTGAAAAATGCTGAAAAGTGGGCAGAGCACAGCGGAGATAGAGGGGACAAACCAAGGGCAGGGCTGAGCCGGTGGGGCATGAACCTGAGACCCTCAGTGACAGATTAATTGACAGCTGCTGTTAGAGTCGCTAAAATGGAGAGTGACTCTAGTGACGCAAGTAGTTTTGCTACAGAGCGTTCATTTGAAGTAGAGGACTTTTCTCCCCCACCTTCACCTGAAGTGGAGGATGTCGAGGTGTCTGAGGACACAGGGCCAGGGCCTGAGCCATATCAATTCAAGCCACTGGCTCAAACTGCGGTCTTAACTCCCGGATTCTGATAGGCATCCGATGATGCTAGCGAAGCAGCCTGTGCAAGAGAGAATGGGCTAGTCTCCGAGTAAGGCACTGCGTCGCTTTTCAGCGTGAGCTGTGTGGAGCATTACAGCTGTGTGGAGCATTACCGAAGCATTACAGCTATGGATTTTTAACAAAACAAGCCTACTCAAATGTATCTAACCTAACGATTTTCATTCGTTATTGTAAGAAATGAAAAAGAGTTATGCAAAGATAGGCTTACTTGGCGCCAGTAGACAGACCTTTTTTCTCCCATAAATAAAACCTGTTAGCCTACTTGGGGCATTTTACATGCACAGTGCCAACTTTGAGTCAGTAAAATAATAATAAAAACAATAATTTAATGCTGGTATCCAAAACATTTAATTCAATACAAGTAGAATTAGAAATTAGATACATTTTAAAACTTCAATGCACATGTATAATAAGCCTAGTAATAATAACCCTAGTACTATCGATCATAAACATACTTCTACAGAGACTGGAAAACTGGGTTGGGCTTTCTGGGATGGTATTCAAATGGTTCAGGTCATACTTAGAAGGGAGAGGCTATTATGTGAGTCTATTAGAGCATAAGTCTAAGTGGACGTCCATGACATGTGGAGTGCCACAAGGGTCAATTCTTGCACTGCTCTTGTTTAGCCTGTGTATGCTTCCACTAAGTCAAATAATGAGAAAGAACCAAATTGCCTATCACAGCTATGCTCATGATACCCAGATTTACCTAGCCATATCTCCAAATTACTACAGCCCAGTAGGAGGATCTTTGATGACATCTTTGTACGCATACGCGAGTGGTTGTGTGGCAACAAAACAAACAGTATGACAGGCTGTAAAGACGCAACGAGCACTTTCAAGTGAGTTAAGGCCCGTTCACACCAAGCACGATAACTAGAAAGATAACTAGAAAGATAACGATATTAGCGTCCACACCAGCGAACGATATTGTCTGTGTATTTGAAGCGGACGCGGCACGTCTGCTGCTTTAAATTCTCGAGCTCATTACAGCAGGATTGATTCTTATTGGTTGGCAATGTTTTATCGTTCATCAGGGGGAAAAATCATTCTGAAAGTGATTGCAACGATATCGTTTCTTTATCGTTATAGTTATGGTGTGGACTCTGCTATTCTTTAATATTGAGAACGATTTTTAGAACTATATCTTTATCGTTATCTTTATAGTTATCGTGCTTGGTGTGAACGGGCCTTTAGCGGGCAAAATCCTCAATATATAAGCACTTTAACATCTGAAGACCGGAGGAGGTTTGGAGAGAAGCTCAAAATTTGTATTGGTGACAAAATCGAAGCTATTCAAAGCCCATATGAGATCTGGGATGACAAAAAACGTTGGTCCGACTCGCCCGTGTCTTGGCCACGAATCTGCTGGGGAGACATTTATTCTTATTTAATAGAAACCCCTGGACCCTTCACTCATGAAAGATTAAAGGCTTTCAAAAGTCTGAAGGCCTATGATTATTTTGTTTCTCGAAAAGTTGGGCCAGTCTTTTCTGCCAAGCAGAAAGCAGTGATCGTGCTAAAAGCAGAGGTTAGACCTGGCCAAGCAGAGTCACAGCATGATTCGCATCTCCCGTGGGTGTTCGACAAAAAGAACGGCGAAATAATCACTGCTCACTGCGACTGCAAATCCGGGTAAGTCTTCATTGATCAGTGTTCTTATTTACTTATTTATTTACTGAAAATGTAGTGACTGTTGTACCAATTCAATTGTTTTCAGTGTGAGACTTTCAATGGCGTCTGTACTAATGGTGAAAAATTGTATATCACAGCTTACACATTTCTCCTTCTTTCAAATCCAGTCTTGGAGAAAACATGCAGTCGTGTAGCAGCTTTAATGTTTAAAGTAGAAGCAGCTGTCAGGATAGGACTTACAAATGCTGCATGTACTAGTGAGGCTTGCAGCAAAGCACAGCTACAGAATGATGTGAGGAACATAGTCTGGGTGCTGTGGATTGCGGTTTGGGACACCTGAATCAGAAAGCGAAAACATATGACTCGGTTGATTTGACTCAGTTTTATTTATTTTTATTCAATCTTCTATAAATACATAGTCACTAAGACTTACCATGAACAAAATGTGCCTCACAAACTCGTTCAGAAGCTGCAGGCTTTCTTCGGAACGTCCAGGTTCAATCGCCTAATTGCACGCAACCATTTCTTTCATTTTTCACTATCCTTTTCGGAGGGAATTCGAAAAAACTTTTTATCAGGCCCCCAACTAACCGTACAATCGACCACACAGCAAGAGTGAACCATCCTCTTCTCTAAATCCTCCTCCAAACGTGCAAAACAATCAAATTACAGGTATCTAGCGGTGTTTCCTGCCTCACGATTACCATGATGCAACGCGACAAACATAAACAATGACGTCACAAAAGAACCGCCTATTGACTCCCTCTGCCAATGCATTGATGAAATTAATAGTTGGATGTGCCAGAACTATCTTCAGTTAAATAAGGAAAAACTGAAGTCATTGCATTTGGAAACAAACATGAAGTGTTCAAGGTGAATGCATACCTTTACTCCAGGGGTCAAACAACTAAAAATCATGTCAGGAATCTTGGTGTGATTCTGGAGACCGGTCTGAGTTTCAGTAGTCATGTCAAAGCAGTAGCTAAATCAGCATACTATCATCTCAAAAACATTGCAAGAATTAGAGGTTTTGTTTCCAGCCAAGACATGGAGAAACTTGTTCATGCCTTTATCACCAGCAGGGTGGACTATTGTAATGGGCTCCTCACCGGCCTTCCCAAAAAGACCATTAGACAGCTGCAGCTCATCCAGAAACACTGCTGCCAGGATTCTGACTAGAACCAGAAAATCTGAGCATATCACCCCAGTCCTCAGGTCCTTACACTGGCTTCCAGTTAAATATAGGATTGATTTTAACTCAGTCACTAAATGAGTCACTAAATGACCTAGGACCGAAATATATTGCAGATATGCTCACTGAATATAAACCTAACAGAGCACTCAGATCATTAGGATCAAGTCAGTTAGAAATACCAAGGGTTCACACAAAACAAGAGGAGTCCTCCTTTAGTTACTATGCTGCCTGCAGTTGGAATCAGCTTCCAGAAGAGAATCAGATGTGTTTAAAACACTAGTCACATTAATCTAGACTCAAAACTCATCTGTTTAGCTGTGCATTTATTAAATGAGCACTGTGCAATGTCCGAACTGATTGCACTATATTTTCACTTTTTTTTATGTAAAATCATTTTCTAACTGTTTTTAAATTCATTTTAGTTAAGTAGTTTTTTTCATAATTTTAAAAGTTTTAAAATTGCTTGTCTTTATTTTTATTATTTTTCTTCATGATTATTTTACTTTATTTTATGTAAAGCACTTTGAATTACCATTGTGTATGAAATGTGCTATATAAATAAACTTGCCTTGCCTTGCCTAGTAATAAGTAGACATTTAAAATACATCAATAACTGATATCATAGTTTAAAATAGATAAAATCAGAGTTAAGGCTTGCTTTATGTGTTGCTCGATGAGGATTTCTCAATCGTTGCGACTTTAAATCCTGAGGACACAAAATGCCGTGGAAGCTCCTGCCGCGGAGTGAAGAAGAGGTGGCGTTACGAGGATTCTCAGACAGTTGAAGTGTCCAATGGAGTTAAGAGATTTGCTCTCAATCTATTTTCAACACTTTAGATTGTTTACCACGTTTGACCAATAGCATTGAATTGTGAAAAAATATGAAATAGACAAAATTTGGACATGCGAGGATTCTGCCGTCAGTGACGATATTTTAATAAAGGTGTTCCATTCCAATGTTAACCTGATTCAATTGGATCTGTGGTTCATATGAATTGTATAGTATACTGTGCCTTATGAAATGTATCATTATTAAATGTATCATAAATATAGATCAGCACTTACCTAATGTAAGTTACTTTGCAGTAACCATGAATTTGTCAACATTCTTCTCACCACTGATAATGTGATTTGGACTTGAGGCTATTTTGTCCAGCGTTCTTTCATTTTGGACACCTCATACATTGAGTGACAGAACACTTCTCTTTTATTATATATTTACATATTAATAATTTAAGTTGTATTGTGTGAAGTTAAGTTATAGTTTTATTAAAAAGTTCATTAAGTTAAAACTCCTGGTCTCCTGTTTGTGCTATGGTAAGGTGTTATCTTTCGATTTCAATCTTTGTTTCCATATAGTACAAGGTGCCATATTAAATATTTTTTGATGTCTCTTATATTTGAATTTCTCAACATTCTTCTCACCACTGATAATGAATGGGTTTGGACTCAATTATGTCAGTGTTCCATTTTCATTCATTTTGGACACATCATACATTGAGTGACAGAACACTTCTCTTTATCATATATTTACATATTTGGTATTGCTGGATTCAGCACAACCCCACCTTTCCAACAAGCCATCATATGTGTTTCTATGATAATGCCAGGCAAAGCAAGCACAAAGTAAATGAAAATTCTGCATAGATATTAAATTTGTGCATGTCCGCTTATTTTAGATATGTGTTTACATGTGTCTATTTATTCCATACATCAAGATATTCACATCCAGTCTTTTAGTAGTCAACTTCCTGACTACAAACATGTCAAGTTTCAAAGCTCTCAGAGCTTGTGTGATTGATCTGCATTAGTTTATATGCCTTAACTCCCATACGGACAGGCTATATTTTAGTCCTTTATTGGTTTTGTGGTGTATAACAATATCTGTTAATTTAACAATCTTAGCAGTAAAATATTTTTAGCCAAGAATCCATTTCATATATGGGAGACCTTAGAGATGAAGAAAACATTGTTGGGTTTAGTTCTACCTCCGGTAGGGGTATCTCGAAAA